>NC_137234.1:11726367-12028867 GCF_949987685.1 Ammodytes marinus
CCCCTCTTCTCCCACGCTCCGGAGCTGCAGCCTTCAGCTCCCCGGATCCTCCTCCCAAAAGCCCTTGTTTGTGTGCGCGCGCTCAGTCACTGAATACTTTCCGTGTGTTTCTCTCGGCAGCTGAGGTGGGCGTGTGGAGCCTCTGACCCTCTCTCGCCCCCCCACACACACACACACACACACACACACACACACACACACACACACACACACACACACACACACACACACACACACACACACACACACACACACACACACACACACACACACACTCACTCACTCACTCACTCACTCACTCACTCTCTCTCCCTCCCTCCCTCTGTGCTGCGGCTATGGATGGACTGCGTTTACCTCCACTCATCGAGGAAGCGTTGGACTCTACAGGTCGGTGCAGCTGTCTTGATTGTTTTCATTTGTGTGTGTCGCTGACTGTTTAAAAACAATCTCCGATTCAGTGCAGTTGGATGCTATTTTTAGCACCGGATGCGAGCAGGGCGCAAAGGTAGAGGTTTGACGTTTATCCCCCTATAAGAAAAGGATTATTTACTCCCAAAGCGAGGGATGGGGAGTTGAACTAAAGAGGTGGAGAGAGGTGGTAGGAGATAGATGGGCAGATTATTGCGAGTCCTACTTTATTAGCAGCTGTGGTCGAGTTGACAGCCTCGCTGACTGAGTGGTCGTCACTGTCAACTATGGCATCTGTAGACATTTGATGGACGCTCCACGCTGCCAGGTAATGGTTGGATGGCTGACTGACAGAGACGCAGGAACTATAGTCATTAGTCTGGGCTGTCTGTGTTAAGACGTGTTGAATAATAATATGCTATTCTGAGGCTTATAGTGGAGTGTGCTGCAGTGTTAGGGTGTTATTTTAGTTCAGCTCTGACTTCTTTTAATACTTTATGCTTGGTTTCTTTTTAGCTCACCAGATGCATTGTTGTTGTGGCCGCTTTTGCATTTAGTTTCTGCACTGAACAGCTGCTGGTACACACGCTTGTTTGGTTAACTTGAGTTTTGCTGTATGACATATTCAGTTTTTCTTACCTCATGCAGAAACAATGCTGTGCAACTGTGTGCAACACTTCAAGAGGGGAGAATGTGTGTGAGTGTGTTTGTGTGTGTGTTTTCTGTCCCAACAAGGAAGAACAAGGAACATGTTTTCCTGCATGTTTTGAATGGGTGTGCAGAGAGAGAGAGAGAGAGAGAGAGAGAGAGAGAGAGAGAGAGAGAGAGAGAGAGAGAGGAGAGAGAGAGAGAGAGAGAGAGAGAGAGAGAGAGAGAGAGAAGCTCTGTGTGGGACACTGCTCAGAGGATGTTTATTGGTGTGGAGGGACTCAGTGAGAGACCACAGGTCAACGGCCCCTTTGACCAGCGGCCAGGTTGCCAGAGTCTGACTTCCTCTTCCTGTGCATTACTGTCCTATAACTGAACTTTCAAACAACATGCAGTTGGCGGTTTGTTGTTCCTTAAGGCCCCACTCCTTGTGCTAAGTCAGCTGTAGGCTTATTAAACCATGTTGTTTGTCAGTGAGTGGTTTCCCTTATTACATTTATTATGCCGGAGCCTGTGTTATCGACCGTCAAAACATTGATGCTGTCTCGGGAGAAATTCCTCCTCCCTAACAAGCTTGTTCCTGTTGTCTTCACTCCAAGGACCCATTTTCCTCCTAGCACAGCCTGAGGCACATGCTTTTAAGGCCGGAAATCTAGCGATTGGCAAGTGTCTGGCTTAATGTAGTGTGAATCCTGACTGATTGACCGTAATAAGGAGAGACAAGCGGCAAAGGGAAAAAAGTGAATTGAGTGGATTCAACTCCTGCTTTAAAAAGAAAAAAAGCAATGACATATACTTTGGGAATCAAATGTGATTCCTGGATGAGGTCAATTCTAGTTAAACATCAGTGTGTGTGATCTGATCTGCGCAGCGTTTCTTGTGCTCAATTCCACACTGACCTGGTACCAATGCCTCTCAAAATCTCTTTTACCAACAGGGAATACATACAGATGCTCTCAAGAATACACATGCTCCCATGGATCAATAAAACACTGTCAGTGGCTGATTTGGGACTCTCGAGCTGTCAGTGTATCTTACAACCATCGGCCACCATATTGTGCATCCCACTCGTATGGGTTTCTCTCTCCATCCTTCTCTCTGCTCTCCCACTCAATATCTCATCCCCCTCTATCAGTCGCAATCCTCGGCTCTCTTCAGCGCCCACACACCCTCCAACACACACACACACGCGCGCGCGCACACACACACACACACACACACACACACACACACACACACACACACACTCTCTAACACGTGTACGCGTATGCATAGACACAAAAACCTTTGCACCTGCCTCAGCCCACACAGCGTTTCTCCTCTCCTGCTCTCTCTCCACTCTTCTCCAGTGTTTTGCCATCGCGTTGGGTAATTCACACCAGTGGCGATCCCTCCCAAGGGGTGCGCTAACATGATTTTCCTCAGCTCTGAAAAAAGTTGCTACCTCTGACAAACTTTGTAGATCCGGGTGCTGCGGAGATCCCTCTGAGAAAAACAACAACGTGAAATTCTCAAACACCAGTTTTGTAACATGGCCCGTCATGGGGCTAAATGAAAACAAATGTTGCATGCCTTTCCAAACCCCTCAGGCATTCCAGCTCTCTTTTCTCTCCCAGCCCTGAAGCCCTTAAGTGTGTGACTTGTCTATCTGCACCACCCAATCCCCATTTTCCCCCATCACACATTTAGTGCTCTATTTTAAAACAAGTCACTGAGAAAAATGAGTATAACACATGTTTTCTTTTCTTCTATTCTCTCCAAAAATGCATAAGGAAAAAAAATCTTTAAACTTTTGAGTGAATAGAGTTTGGGATCTCAAGGGGCTTTTGCTCGTAGCATGCTCTAACTTCCTTCTCCCCTGTAGAAATTCTCTGCATTGTCAACCTATCATTAGCGCGCCTTCTCTCTCCCTCTGGGTATTTATCCTTTTCAAATTTTGCAGCTGCACAGTGAGATGTGTTATCCCCTCGTTCCTCTGTGATTTAATTGAAGTAAAACCTTTCTTTAAGGTGGGAGAAGGTACTGATTTGCGATCACGATGGCAAAAACACAGCTTTATTACCACGGCGACTTTGTGTGTGGTGTGCAGAGGTCACCATGGAGATGAACTAGTGTACAGCTTTACCTGACTCCTGCTGGAGCAGCTCCAGTGCAGGCCTCAGGCCATATCATGACTCCTTCTCCTTCACTGCATCTCTCTTATTGTCTTCCCCTCCTTCTCTCTTTTGCCCTCACACTGTCTCTTGGCCTTTTTTCACTCCACCCTCCTAGCTCCGTATGATGTGTTGCTGAGGAAGTGTGCCAGTGCAGGGGGAACAGTTACAGCATCAGTACTCGGTTGGCTTCAGAAGCTGGGGTAGAAGGAGGGGGGTGGGGGGGGGGGGGGAGGGGGTGCATTATGCATGGCCTCCTACACAGCCGCATAGATCCATGGCATTATACATACAGATGTTTAACACACACAGCTTAAACACGACAGACTTGTGTAATCATTGAGGCTCAGTTATCTACAACACATCATCACCACCACCGAAACCACCGGCACCTGTCAGCTTGGCTCAGCACAAGGCGCCCATCACACTGCACCTGTATGAGAGCCTCCAGCTCCCTTTTCAGTGAGCCGTGATTCCTTACATCAGCTGCTGATTGAACTCCAGATGTTCCATCCACTCAATGCTGTAAAATGATTTATTTAACTAGCAGTAACACGGAGAGAACGGAGCACACGTGATTACATAAAGCATTATGAAATCTCACGATAAATGTGGTAAAAAATGTGTCAAGGCAAAATGGCAACTCCCTACGCAGACGTTATCTTATTCAGTGTATCGCTGAGCTATCATCACACTGCAAAATTGAATTCCATTTATTTTGCTGCGTGCTTAATATACACGACTATAACTGCTGCAGCATCATGCTGATTATTTTATGGGGAAAAGGCTTTACTGTGGTGCCAGATACATCAGCTCTATGTCCCACATCCATGCCTTTCCCAGCACACCTCTTGTTTGCTAAAGAATCCTGACTCTGCTCCTCAATTTTGCAAGATGCGTATTTCATCAATATTTTACCCTCCGTCGCTGAAAACAAGAACGGAAAAAGCTAAACAAAGGGGCTTGTGTTTCCACATTAATGTTTAAATGTAATGTCAGGCAAAAAAAAAAAAAAATTCTCCGAGAGGCAGACCAAAGACACTCAGCCTGCCTGTCGTCTCCTCTCTGGCACCGTGTTTGCACTGACACACATACTCAATGTGTTTGGCTGCAATGTGATTAAGGAAGGAATGTGCTGTGGCCAGATAAAGCCATCCTCTCCCTGGAGCTCCTGGGATGCCTCTCCTGGCCGTCCCTGCTCTCGTATGCATGCTGCGCTCCATGTCTAATGTGATCCCTGCGTGACTAAAGAGCAGCACCGTGCCAAGTATGCAGTATGGAATGATCACAGGTGGTGTCACTGCAGCCGATTCTGCCGCACAAGGCGTTTGACATTCGCTCACAAGGTGGAGTGATAACGCGTCTTTGAGGAGTGACTTGATCGACTGGCTCTTGGGGAATGCTAAGCACTGCAGGCACACTTATGGGGACACTGGGAAGATAGTGAGGGGGGTGGTGGAATTTGAATTCTTTATTTAGAAAAAGAGACAGTGTACTTGTTTACGAGTAAGCCTTCGCCGGCCGTTAATAGGTATCCTAAGGCGAAAGCAACATGAAAATACAGAACATTACAGCCTTAGAAACATATTAATTTGCCTGTTTTATATATCTAGATGACATGGATCGTTCTTGGCATCTTTTGGTGTTGACTAGCCATTTTTTTGGCATTAAACTTAAATGACTGATATGATTGGAACTCCCTAATTGGCTGTGGTAAAGCATTCCACTGATGTGTTGTCCTGATTGAAAAGACGGCCTGGCTGTCTGCCGTTAATGCAGCAATATGTTGAGTGGAACTGGTACCATAATAAATCCGTCAATGCAAGTTGTGGAATTTTTGAAAAAAAAAATTCTTGCTCAACACAGTATTAACAGATGTCCTCAAAACATTTCTCAAGAGCCCAGTAGCGGTGCTTAAAGTATGTCCACCCTGTAATCTGATTACATTCAGTTTCTGAATAATCAGTAGTGCTTTTATGAAGAGAGTCTGAAGCCAAAGAAGTAGGCTACAGCACAAATCAGCCAAAGCTCCGAGTTATCACCCCCTAAAGGATTTGGATGTGAATGATATTCAGTGGGAAGCCTTTTTTCGTCCCTTGATGGCCTTTAGCTGCCCCTGGCTATACAAGCAGCTCCGTCTCTCTGCCCGCAACCACACAGCTCACACACACAGCTCTACTCTTTATGACCAACTCATTATAGCAGCATCAAAGTTTAATGGCAAAATAGCCCAGTGCTCATGGAACTTGCTCGCTTTGCCTCTCAGGGGTTTTTGCATTGTTTAAATTAATGTTATTATGGGGACAGGAAGGAATAAGGACTCGGCCCGCTAGTAATGTCGCACAGATAAGATAAGGAGTAGGCCTATAGCCGCATGAGCTCGGCTGTGATGGAAATAGTTACATCTAGCGAGGGGGGAACAGGGCACAAAAATAATTACCAGAAGAAAGCGTATCCCCTGAGCCAAGATTACACTGGTGGTGAGCATCACTCTTAATTAGATAGATCTTTAGTTAATGCTTTTCTCCGTCGCCCTGCTGCACCTCTTCTTTCTCTCAGCAAGAAAGTGCCATTCCCCTCTGCTCCCACAGCCTCACGGCTGCTTTTCTGTGAACAAACAAAGCAATTTGGAGGCTCTCTTGAGATCCACTCCAACATGAATGTGCGACGCTACGCATCAATTTATTCCTAAAACAGACTTGACCCCGGAGGGCACGTTATTGAGAAATAAGAGAGAGATGAAAGCAGACCAGTGTGTGGGAGACTTAAGTGATCTTTTACCGTCCCCAACTGGATCTGAGAACAAGCCCATCCCTGTGAATAATATAATCCCCATTTAGCTCCGGCCTCATAGCAAATCTCATCTGACTAATGGGAAAGGACTTTTCTTTCCAGTCAGCTGTGAATTTACGGTCTTGTTGTTGCGCTGTAAATGACGCCCTCCCTTTTAAGTTGCTGACCTGCCCTGCATTTGTCTTTGCAGTTCTGGCAAGCGACAGCTGTTACCATGTCAAATCAAGTTTATTTAGTACAGCCCTACATTGTATACAACGTCTCATTGGGCTACTCAGGCCCACCTTGACAACAGCTCCCAAAAGGATTAATTCTGTCAGGGTTGGGAACCAACCCCCAAAAAACAGGCCGAAAACCGCGTCATGTGACAGGAGAGGGACGTGTGTTCGTCACATCTCTTACTCTTACTATGAGTGCGAGCTTGTGTTATTGTGGACGTTTGAGGTGCATTGCTGAACAGTGAGTCATAGTAATAGCTTCAGCAAACAGGCCCACCTCCACCCCTTCTTTCTCTCTCTCTCTCCGCATTGTGTCAGCTAACTCGCTCCCCCTTCTGGTCAGAAATGTAAATTCACCATGCAGATAGAGGAATCAATAAACAAAGTATGGGTCTTAAAATTGCAATCAGTTGTTATCAACACTCGTCATGGGTGGAACAGCTCTCACTTTACCAAAGCATAGTGTCAAAACTTTGACACATCAAACAGCTTCTTCTTCTTTTTTTGGCATACAATACAATCCGATACATTCTTCCCCCAATTGAAGTGATTTCTTGTTTCCTTTCTATCCAAACCACAGCTCTAATCTCATCAGAGGGTTGTCAGTGCTTTTGTATATTTGAACAAGTGGGGAAAATTAAAGTACGTGAGCGGAATATAGGTTGGTCTACGAGGGGAGTCTGTGCTGCTTCAATCACAAGATGGTGCTGTTGACTCAATAGAATATGCATCCTATGCTGCATTTAAAGCCTTGCTGAAGATAGGGTTTGTCACCTGTACATATCTATCTCTGTCTCCCTTCTCTTCCTCTATCAGGCATCCCATTTTTTTTTTGCTGGGGAGTTTTCCTCAGTCGAGCTTAGGGTCTAATATCAAAGGTTGTCATATTGTGTTACGGACTGTGAAGCCCACGAAGGCAAATGGCATTATTTGTGATATTGGTGCTGTATAAATTTAAAAAAAAATATTTGATTTTGATTTGATCTTTCCGTCAGATGACCCGTGCGATTTGAAAGCAGAGTGCAGCAGCCCCACCGCCATGGACAACGAGATGACCGCCAAGGAGAGAGGCGTCCTGGAGGAGAACAATGAGAAGGAGGAGATGGACCAGGAGAAGAGGTTGAGGGAGGAGGAGGAAGGAGAGGGGGAGGAGAAGAGACTGAGAGAGGAAGAGGAGGAGCAGGAGCCACTAACGGAGGAAGAGGAGCTGGAGGAGCTGAGGGCCCAGGTGCTTCAACTGCTGCTGGAGCTGGACGACGCCAGAGAGACCTCCAACAAACACCAGGAGAGTTTCCACGAGCTGCAAGGTCAGACCCTGCCCTTCAACTGTGTAGTATTGATTGACTTTTTTTTTCCAAAGGCTGCCTTGAATTATTTACTTCTTGCATCATCATCGCCATCAAATAAAGTTGTCTCTAAATCTCAAGGTAACTATAAAACAAACAAAAAAACACCAATACTGACACTTTAAACCATTCTGTCATCAGGGATTCTTCCCTCTATTCGTATCAACCTTATTTATGTTGTACACTTTTTGGGATAATTCAACCTAAGCTCTTATTACAGTAAAATAACATAACACTTTTAGCATCTCAATGATATAGAGTTAGTTTCCTCAATTCTTTACTCAAAACCACAGAAAAAAAAAACCCCTGTCCTCTACCTGTACAGCTTATCTCTCCGCCCGGGAACATCTCCCGTTCATCACAATCAGGATGAACACCTAGCAGCGTACATGTTTATATGCGGTCACTGACAGTCAGTTTCTCATTGCCGTTAAACGGAGCATCACATCATACCTTAGGAATGATGAGCTTAGCGTTCAGGGACACTAGGAGTGACTAAGGCCTTGGGTAATGTGCTACAGTGAGCTCAGTGTGTGTGTGTGTGTGTGTGTTTATTTGTGTGCATAGAACTGTGTGTCATACCAAAAAACATGGCGGGTTGAGCTCAGTTGTTTGTCTGGCAGCGGTAGAGGCATTCCTCGGACAACTGCGCACCCGCTGGGGGAAGCTTCCAGACCGGGTGTCCTAGCAGACCACAACCAGAATTCACTATTGGTCAACTCCCACTGAGGACAGTCAGCTGTTCAGGGGGCTGGCAGCTGTTGGGGTTAGGGGTGAAGCAGGGGGGGGGGGGGTAGCAGGAGGGGGTTATTGATGTGGTGGCTGTCCTGAGAGAGTATATGGTGAGAGAAGGAAGTAAGGTAAACATTGAGAGTATCAATGTTGTTTAAACAAGAAAAATAAACTATGGCAATGCTGCCTTAGCTTTAGCAGCTGTATGAGGCTGTACTTAGGCTAAATGCAGCATCTATCTATCTATCTATCTATCTATCTATCTATCTATCTATCTATCTATCTATCTATCTATCTATCTATCTATCTATCTATCTATCTATCTATCTATCTATCTATCTATCTATCTATCTATCTATCTATCTATCTATCTATCTATCTATCTATCTATCTATCTATCTATCTATCTATCTATCTATCTATCTATCTATCTATCTATCTATCTATCTATCTATCTATCTATCTATCTATCTATCTATCTATCTATCTATCTATCTATCTATCTATCTATCTATCTATCTATCTATCTATCTATCTACCAATCGACCAACACTGCCATTCCTAGAGCCATATTTGAAAAATATCTTGCCGGATTGATAGGCTACCACTTGGAGCAAGTAAGGAAATATGTTTGTTTTTGTAATTGGGGCGAATTGATCCTTTAAGATTATGCATACTAACCTCCCAATTTACAGTTTTTCTCAGTTGCTTTGGTGCTTTTCTCAGATCAGAATGAATGTTCTCATAACTATTAGTTCAACCTCCGCAACATTTAGTCATTTGAGCACATCATAGTAGCAATTTATCCTTCCTCTGAACAAATTGCAAATGCTTTTGGACATGTATCAGTTGCTTTCATACAATTATCTGCTGTTTTATAACATTGTCATTTGCTTATGTCATGTCAGTCAAAATGAACTATACTTATGGATGCTGAATAGTCGTTCCCAATAAAACTAATAGTCTTCATTTCATTGCTTGAGTCATTACATACAAAATTGATGAACTAGTTATCAAATTCTGTCAAGCTAATCTTATGCCTTTTCTTTGATACTTTCCTCGCTGCATTGCAAGAGATAATATCTGTTGTGATGTAGATGAAAATATGTGGCCAGACAGACAGGAACGTTATATAACGAATATTTCAGAGCTGTGCACAAATGTGCACAGCTCTACCAAAAGGGTGTTTTTTTATGTTTGTTCTAAATAAGTGAGTGAAGTGTATTTTTCTTTTGCACAATGCTGTAGAATTGCAAAGAGCATATACAGTAAAAATGTGAAACATACGTATTCAGTGTCTTGTACTCACTTACTCCCCTAACTACAGCAATGTGTAACTTTACTGTAGTTTTCAAATGGCTGTACAAGTAGTGTATAGTGCTGTCTTGAGCATTTTCAGGTAGTGTCACTGAGTTCTGACCTTTTTTTTGCATTGGAAAACACTGAGAGAGTAAACTGTCATAATGAAAACATGACAAAGCCATTTGACTATCTTGTTCATAAACGATGGTGTCAAGACCTCATTTCTCATTTTGATGACACTGGCAGTTTCATTGACATGAATACTTGCTTTTGAGGAATAGACTATCCATTTTGAGCAAGTGACGTACTTTTGCAGGTTATCCACTAGGTTTTGCAGTTTGCACTAATTGTTTTGACAAATGCACTAACTGCTATGCAAATGTTAATAGTGATGTGAGAAAAGCACCAAAGCGACTGAGAAAAACTGTAATCCACTGGCTGTTGTTGTTGTATTAAAACCACTAGTGAATCTACCTGAAGTTTACCAGGCCTGACATACTAACACTAACAGGGAACAACAGGAAACAAATGAAAGACATATCAGCAAACCAAGAGCTGTGAAAATAGCAGCCAAAGATAATCTTCTTTATTTTGTTCCGCTGTACTTTTTTATTAGATTTGGGAAGAGCAAACCTGACAGAGACAGACACACAACAGTGCTTGTGTCATTCGGGCATGCCTCAAGGTTGAACAGCTTATCAAGTTGTCATCTTTCTATTGGCCCTGCTGAAGTGACATTTCCTCTTATCTCCCTTCACACTGTCCTCTCCTCTCCTCTCCTCTCCTCTCCTCTCCTCTCCTCTCCTCTCCTCTCCTCTAGGTTTTTTGGATGATGAGCGTCTGGCCACTGCCCACCAGGCCGAAGCCTTCACACGCCAGATCCAGAATCTACAAGGTATCAACTTAATCAAACACTATTTTGTTATTCAAATAAACCCAGACAATAACAGTGAATATTTTATTCATATTATATAACCCTTTATTAGTAAATAGTTAGTGCAGATTTGTCAACAGAACCTCCAGCTAGTTTGTCACTGTATGGATTTCCCTTTTCCCAATTAGCTCTATTGAACAGTGTCAGAAATAGTGGGATGTTATTGACTACACTATGTTGATTGCTTACAATCATGTGCCTTATTGATTTGGGTGTATTGTCTTTCTGTGACCATTTAAAAAAATATTTAAGCAGCTATACAAGCAAATTACAATTATTCTTCAAAAAGCCTGAATGAGATATGTGCTCAATCATGTAGGGTGAACAAATTGAACCTCAAAGTCACCCAAAGTCATCCTGAAAACCAAGGGTAATGACTCTGATTACAGGGACAGCAATGAATAAGCAGAAAATGACAAAAGATATAAAAGGAAAAAATAAAAAAAAGGAAAATGTTTGTATTTTAAGTAGTGGAGGAAGTTTTTTTTCAGTCAGCTGAGGGAATGCCAAACTATGTCACTACTGACTACGCATCTGCATTTGTGCAAAATATATGTCTAAACTGTTTAACTGCTGGTTTTATTGCCGTTTTCATTTTTAATGAAAGGTGGAGAAGATGTTCCTTTCCTGAAAACACTAAACTAATCAGAATGTGACCCTTAAAAAAGCAAGTTACCATGAGTTACATCAGCTCCTCTTTCGAACAGTACCCTCACACACACACCCCCCCCTCCCACCCCCCACACACACGCAAACGCACACGCACGCACACACACACACACACACACACACACACACACACACACACACACACACACACACACACACACACACACACACACACACACACACACACACACACACACACAAACAAATTCAGGCACACTGTTGCAAAACCTCAGGTGAGATCATATACACCCATACTGGCAAAGCAGTACCAACCACATATCCCCCCATAGATTACAGAAAGCACATTATGACTTTGTTTTGAAAGGTGCTATATAAATAAAGTAATTTTTTTTATCATAGATATATTTTCATCGTTTTAACCTGTATTTGAAGTAGATAGTGACAGAATGGAAATGGGGAGAGAGAGAAGGGGGGATGACATGCAGTAAAGGTCCACGGGTCGGATTCGAACCCACGACCACTGCGTCTAGGACTGAGCCTATATATGGTATACGCTGCTCTACCCACTAGGCCACTGACTGGAGCGCCCCAATAAAGTTATTATTACAAATAAGAACCGTCTCTACCTCCCTCTCGTCTGCCCCACAGCCCAGCTCCGCTCGGTGCAGGAGGAGATGGACAGCCTGGAGGAGGAGAAGGAGAGTGAGCTGCTGGAGGCCCAGGAGGAGCTGCGTGCGGCCCAGGAGGAGGTGCTGCTGCTCCAGACGTCGGCGGAGGAGGCGGCGGCCGAGCGGGAGAACGACATCGCCTCGCTGCAGGAGGAGCTGTGTCGACGCCGCGCAGAGCTGACACGCCTCAGCCAGGAGAGCCAGGACTACGAGCTGGAGATCACCACGCTACGCGCCGAGATCAGCATGAAGAGCCAGCGCAGGGACGCCGAGAGGAGAGAGGGTGAGGGTGAGGGGGGACGAAGGGGGGACAGGTGGAGATGGATGGATGGATAGATAGATATATATTCGGATAGAGGGATAGATGGATAGATGGATGGATGGATGGATGGATGGATGGACGGATGATAGATAGTCGGATAGATTGTCATTGCACATAAAACACAACACAATTTTTTTCTGCAGCCCCACTCCAACTAGCAGCATTAAAAAGGGCATAAATAGGTTAAAATAAAAATTTCATCAATGAGTAAATAAACTGTCAGAGAAGTAAGATGGAAGGCAGAGACTGGAGGCGGTCTGAGTATGCACTCCTCCCCTACGTTATCATTTTACCTACAGTACATCAAAGTGATTATTAAAATAAGCCTGATATTAAACTTCAACTTCACACATTGTGTAAACAGCCACAAGTAAGAAGGACACACTAAAAAGCGCCAAAGACCTACCGTGTATGCTTGTACAAAGGCATTTTTTTTAGCTTACCACTAGCACAAATAGCACATGATCTGGTATTATGAAAACAAAGCATGATGTTCTTATTCCACTCTCACATCATGTTAACAGTCCGCAGTCAAGCACATAAATCATTTGTGGGGTTTAATAAATATTACAAATGTGCTTGCTGAGTGCTGCAAGGGGAGTGGTGTATTTGTGTGTGTTTGTGTGCAGATGTGTGTGTGCATTTAGGATACCAGAGACATGAAGTCATGAGGGGAAGGGACACACACATTATGTCATTGCTGGGCTCTCTGCAGCTGAGCCAGGGCTGGGACTGAGGGAGGGGAGTTCATATTAGTTCACTGTTTTGCTTTTTAATTAAGATATCAATTTTTATTTTATTTTATGCGTTATGCAGTCCGACTGACCTTTATTTTAAAGGAACAGTTAATTATTTGAGTTTTAGGGGGGAGGTGTTTTTACACTTAATTACGTTTTGAAATGCCAAGTTGCCGTTTTTACACCTTGGTATTTATATCGATTAAATAAATGAGATATAAAATGAAAAAAAAAAAAGTTTAAAGGTACTTTTAGTATATATGTTATTGAGCCAGACTAGTTGTTTCACCCTGTCTATTTGCAAAGCTAAGCTAACTGGCTGCTGGCTGTAGCTCAATATTTAACAGATATGAGAGCGGTATCAAGCTTCTCATCTTACTCCCTGCAAGAAAGCCGATGTCCATAATTCCTTTAAAACTATACCTCTATGCATGTTGTACTGATGTTAAAGGCTCAAGAATCAGTCATATATTAAAGCTGAGCTCCTCCATTGAGCTGCATGGTCTTACTCTAACTCTTTTCCTTGTCCTGTCAGGTGACGTGGACCTGCTGAAGGAAGAGTGCCGTGTGCTGAAGGAAGAGTGTCAGACCCTGAAGGAAGACAACAGACGGCTGAGCGAGAGGCTGCAGCTGCTGCAGAGACAGAGGACATGGTGAGAGGTCAATGACTCTCTGCTCACTCATCAAAACAGATCAGATGGGGGGGGGGGCACCCTCTGGAATACTACCCCCCTCGTCACAGACGTCCACGTCATGCCTCGTTTGTAAAAAAAGACCGGCCACCTGTTATTAAATCACGCCAGAAAACTGTAATATCATCAAGAGAAGATTATACTATTTGCTTCAAATTGATTAGTAGATTGACGGAAAATTATTTTAACAATTTCGAGATTAAAAGTTAATTTCTCGACATTGAAAGCAATCTCTTCCTCTAAGATGTGTTGAGTAGCTACTAGCTGTTCTTAAAACTTCTCACACATACGTATCTTCCTCAGCAGATGGAGATATACGTACAGTATGGGCCTACTCCATCTGCTGAGCAAGATCTTGTGATGCATCCTCCATGGCAAAAGCAAAACTGTATTAATAGCACTGTACAAACTGCTTAACAGGAGGAAGAAAAGGGAAGAATGGACATAAAAAAGACAGAGAAGAAGAGATACAAAACAGGGATAAAACAATCCACTAATGAATGGTCATAAAATCAAGCACAATGATTTGGCTTCTCTTAGACTAATGCCTTTCAGAGTCCAGAAGTAACAGGTTAAGCATAATGACCAGAACAGCTGCTTGCTGGACCTTGTGTTGGGATAGTTTTTTGAATTAAAATCACAAAAAAAAAAAAGAAAGATCGATCAAGTGAGAATTATCATGGAACAATCTCCAGTTACAATTTTTCATATGTGAGGATTTGCTAAATTTTCCTCTCTTTTTCTTTCTGAATTTAATTAGAAAAATTCCGTTACGGACTGCTGGTCTGACAAAACAAGCAAACGAGGAATTGGAATCTTACATTTTATAGACTTAGCTATTAACTCATAATAAAAATAAATTACTCCATTACATGGCTGGTTAGATTCATGTGCTGGCACGTCTGCAACAGGAACACATGTAAAGAGAAAAAAGTCATTCAGTTTCAGTTATCAGACTTTGTGCACACGCCATAATGAGATGAAAGCATAGCAACCGTGTGCAGCCTTTGATCCTATATCCCGTTAGCCCATTTGGAGAACCATTTGGGGAATTTCAAATATTTCAGCTGAAATTGAAAGTGTGTAACATATTCTCAACAACACCATTACTCTTTGTTCATCCAGCTCCAGTGTCTACCTGTCACTGAAAGAGGAAGACGCAGTGGAGGAGGGCACAGAGGGCAAGCACATGGAGACTGGGCCCGATGAGGTCATGACAGAGAGCTACATGACCATGGCGCAGTCGGAGAACTGCCGCCGCGTGGACGCCTCAATCCAGAAGAATATCTCCTTTGATGGGAAGCCTGTGACACCAACCGCCTGGAACGGAGGCGTTGGGGAGATCTTCTCCCTGAGGGACCAGCTCAAAGAGGCAGAGGAGAAAGCCTCGCAGGTTCAGAGAGAGGTACGCTGCCTTAGTGTCTCACCAATATGAGTCGAGTAGAAGGTTATGAATAATACATGAACGCATTTGGTTCAATCAGAAAAAATCTTGTTTTGATCCGAGGCACGATCGTTTCAATCAAACGCGCTGAAATTGGTTTCAATAAGCGCCCGTCGGAGAGAGTCTAAATCTATTGGAAGGAAGAGAGTGATAATTTGACCTCTGTGTCTCTCTCTCCAGTGCGACGGGCTGAAGGTAGAGCTGCAGGAGCTGCAGGTGCTGTACGACAGCAGCCAGAGGGAGAGAGCCCAGATGGAGGAGGAGCTGCAGCAGTGCAAGGCAGAGCTGGAGAAGCTGTCAGGGGGGGCTCAGGTGAGGGGCGGACCTGAATAACCTAGTAGCATACAGCTGCTAGCAGAAGTTGTAGGGACACAGATTCAAATAGAGACTTAGAAACAACTTTAAAGGGGTAGTTCAGTATTTTTGAAGTGGGGTTGTATGGGGTTCTTAAACATAGTACGTTTTATACCTTATGGAATTTGCGGTCAGTGCAGTAATTTTAAGGAGTTTGGGGGAGATGTCACTGTAGCAGAAGTCAGCATTGTACTGTTGAAGAGGGGGCCAGAAGAAAAAAGTTTTTTCTCCACATTTATGAATGCTAACTTAAAACCTAAATATCACTTCAATTGTATGCCAAACTGAGATTTTTTCCACAGCTTTAGTTTGCCACCAGACAGCCGTTTATTTTTGTTTTCTTGTGTCTCTTGAATAATCCGCAGTAGCTTTGAGTCGAGCAGCCGATTGTGCTTTGTGATACAAAAATAAATGGCTATCTGGCAGCAAACTAAAGCTCATGAAAAAATCTCAGTTTAGCGTACAATTGAAAGGATATTTAGGTTTTAGGTTAGCATTTATGTGAAGAACAGTGAAGAACACACTTACTATGCCTACGTACCCCATACAACCCCACTTAAAAAAATACTGAACTATCCCTTTAAGTGATTGATGATAAGAATATTTAGAACATGAGAAACATTTCCAGCCATGATTTCTGCTTGATTAATTGGAAATAAAAGGCTTTTATTCTTCTTTGCATCCGCACTGCTAACACACCTCACGTCACACCTGCTGTATCCTGTGTCTGTTTAAACCCACTTGTGTATGTGTTTCATACTGTAGCAATATGTGTTTTGATATGAACTGACCTGGCCTGTCAGCCCATATCAGTATTTACTGTGTGCTTTGGGCTGGGGAACCTTTCCCCCTCTCCCACTGTGTCTGTGTTCCTAACTTCTCTGTGACTGAAATGCTTTAATACCGTTGTTGGACAAAAAGCACACAACTGCAAGAAGGCATTCAGTCTTCAAGTAAAGTATACCTATTTTTATCTTTGAATCCTATGCTGGATTAGATATCGTTCAATATTATTCTATTCAATTTAATAAGGAGTATGTATTAAGTCAACTTGCAGTAAAATAAATTGTGTCTGAAATAGGTAACTGAATCAATTAACAGCTTTCCTTGGTTAAGTTTTGTCCTAGTTACACTACTGTTGCATAATTGTAGTGTGAAAGCTAAAATAGCTTTGAAAAATCCAGCAGGATTAGTGTTTTCAAAGGCTAAAGAAAACTCCACATTTCTAAACCCTTAGCGGAACAGCAATTTTCTTTGTGCAGAAAGCTACAATTTGCCTACATGTCCTCACTTTTTTGACCAGACAGTTTATGAATGCAGCACAGTGTCTTACTCGTCGCACAAACACAAGGACAATAATCCGTGGCTTCGACTGCATTGCAACACAAAAACACTAGATTTTTTTCAAGTGTTCATTCATACAGTTTGAAATGAATACCAATGGCTACGGTGAGGAAAGGAAATATGCACCCAAAAAGCATATGTAAAAACAAACGGAAAAAGAAAAAATGCTATGTTTTGAAAATTGGTTGGAAGCAATGTTAAGAAGTGCATGTGCGTGAACACTAATACGGTCCCTTACATTTTACAAAGCTGTAAACAAACAAAGGCTAAAACTATGTGTTTTGTCTACAACAGCTGTGGTGATGTGTCTCTGCGTTGTGTCAAACTGTCTACCCGTGCCTGTCTATGACGCTGTCCTTGTTCTCTGAATGTCCATGACCCCTCAGTCTGTATAATAACAAATTAATCAAAAACATTTGAGGATAAAGAGGCAAAACTATCATCATATACTCGTCACAACATTCTCACTGTATGTCTTTCTTTTCCTGTCGCCATGGCATCACACGCAGCCAATAAATGCCACACGTCACCGCTCACACATACTCACATTGAGTTGATGTGTATGTCACCATGAAGTTATGCATCGTTTGTTCAACGGCAAATGCAAATCACTCCATCACAACCCTTTCCCCCCTTTATACCACAGCCATAGACCATGTCAGACTTTTAATTTACAATTAAATGTAATGATCTGTAGTAGCCTTCCATTTGTGCTGTTGTCACGTCCATTTTTTATTATTTGTGTGTTTTTTATTGTGTGTTTTTTCTATTATTTGGATACTTCAATCAATCAATCCACCCATTCATTCATTCATTCATTCATCCCCTTCATTTCCATGGTCTTTGTGTTTTGTTTTTATTTTTCTCCTCAGAGAGTCATCCATCCATCTGAGCGCCCTATTCTCTCCATCCCCTTCATAGGAATGATTGTAATAGTGGCTGTGGTCTGGTGCTGGTTGTCGGAGATGGCGTCCCAGAGGGCAAGGTATGGGAGGAGCTTATCTCTAATACGTACGGTCCTTACACAGATGGAAGAGTCTGTTCACACAAATAACATAAGTGGTCACTTACAGTACCAAAGCTGTTGAAATAGCAATCGAAAACAAGTTGGTATAACTGAAGGGGTTTATCCCATCTGATTTAAAATTGAAAAGAAATATCTGCATGGCTGCACGTGTTATTTGGTTGAACTGAACCTTATTAATTTAAATAATTTCACAAGATTTATTTAGAGATGTGTTTTTTTTGGGAGGGGTCTAAACTGAAGAAATGCCAACATTTGCCCTGTGAAAGATGTTGATATTGATATTTAAGCATTTAACAAAGATAGACTTGGGGCGGGTGGGCAGTTTGGCAAATTATAACACAATATTTATTTGAATTGCACTGAATGAGTAATTTATAGGAATAGTTCAACATTTTGGGAAATACGCTTATTGGCTTTCTTGCCTGATGAGAAAAATTGCAACCACTTTAATGTCTGTGCGTTAAATACATAGCCATGGCAAGGAGAGAGTTAGCTTAGCTTAGCATAAAGACTGGAAAATTGGGTAAACGGCTCATCTGGTTCTGGACAAAACTCTGAAATACTCCTACGAGCAGATCGGAAGCTCAGTAATTAACCCATTCTATTCAGTTTGTTAAACATGTACACAAAAGGTCCTGTAAATTGTGGTCTTCAGGGAGATATGAGCTGCAACTACAGTAGCTAACTGTTAGCTAAGCTCTGTATCTTCTCTGAGTCTTCGTCGTCATCACCACAACGAGCGTGGACAGCATTAACACTAATAGTTTTTATACTGTTTGTGTAATTTTGGACTGAGCCAGGCTAATTGTTTTCCCCTAGCTTTAGGGTTTTATGCTAAGCTAAGTAAGTCGCTTCCTGGCTCCAACTCCATACCCAGCCTAATGTACAGGCATAAAGATGAAAATCTCCTTACCTCAATCTCTGTTAGAAAGTGAATAAGCAAATTTCCCTAAAATGTCAAATGACTTCTTCAAAAGGTCCCAATCAGTTTGTCTGTGTCTGACGGACGGGCTCTGCTGACCCCTAACACACCTCTTTTCCTGTTTTCATCCCTCAGGGGAGTGAGGTAGGTTGGAACTCCATTTTGACTATCACTGCAGCCACAGCAGTGCTGTTAATGATGACTAGCTTGTTGAGAGCTGTGGTCCGATGCTGATTGGATAGATGGACGGAGGTGACTGATGTCCTGCTTCAGACCGGCCCCTTGATGTCTCCCTCCATATCTATAGACTGAAACTGGAATTCGCTAAATGTGATAGAGCTGACATATTGCATAGTAGAAGTCGTATGGAAGATTTAGTCTCTTATGAGGAGGTACTAAAGACAAACTGGGAATAGTGTGATCAGGCTCATTGGAGATGGCAGACGGCTGTGATGATGAGTCTGCCCTCAGAGAGCCCCCCCACATGAGGACTGATCTTACTCCACTAAATGTATGCTAGTGCTGTGTCTTTCCTCCTCTGTGTCTGTGAATGTCCATTTTTCTCTTTTAGCTAACAATGTGATAAACTGAAGATTTGTGCTTATAAATGTGCACCAAATGGTTTTCAATTTATTTAACCCTTATTTATTTATTTGTTTGTTTGTTTTAGATATTGTTCATTGTTGTCTCTGATAATACAGATGAAGACGGAGTCGGGACCTTTACTGCACTGAAACCCCTGAAATGTACATATGCCCTTAAAACAGTATAGCCTACAGAAAGAGCAGTTAATGAGTTGTGGTTGATGAGTTGACTAGGCTATCAATTATTCCCCAACCCAAAGTACTAAATGCAATAATGCTACACACAGCAAAACTGGATTACTAGATAATGTCAATCTGTCACAACCGACTGATTTGCTCAAATTAAAAAATGAAATAAGACATAACAAGGTTAACAGGTCCTGCTAACTCAACACCTGTCAAACCAAGCTCAGTTTGCATGGATGACGTTTTACCCGACGTCCAGGTGCCAGGCTTTCTTCCTGGTGTTTTTCAGTCATGTGTTTCGCTCCAGGCTCTGTCACTTGTCACACTTGTCTTGTGTGAGTGACTCTGAAATTAGAAAACTCCCATCTTCCCCCTTTAATTATCAGTTAACCAAGATGCCAGACAAGTCACTTACAAGCACTTTACACTGCTGCATTGCGACACTTACAATGTGTTGTTTTGTTATGCACTAGTGACAATATTGTTCTTTTGGGAGCAAATCCTAGTGTGATCGAGCTACATTAATATGTTTAAGATTTGGACTTTGAAATAAGCTTTTTTTCCACCCTCCAGCAGGATTTTTTTTATAATTACATCATTATTTAGATTTATGGTGATCCCAGGCTGGTGGATGTACATCCAGTCCCACCTGGATTAAACTCCTTTGCAGCTGAAGTAAAAGAACAGGGTTAGTTAGTCGTTTAGGAAATGGATATGGTTCCGAAATATGTAAATAGGAAGGTGTGAGAAAAATGTAGTTTGTTAAAGCATCCATTACAACAACAAAAATATATGTATATGTGGGAGATCTCTGATTATTGTTTACGTTTGTGATTTTTTTTTTTTTGTGAAAATATTTTAGAACTGAAAAAGAGCATGCTAAGAACTATGTAAAAGCACAATATCTAATTTATGTTGGTTATGTTGAAGCCGTCACTTTGTATTCATGTAAATAGATGTGACATACAGTACTATGGGATAAATATTTCTTAAATCCATTTGTACTAGCTTTGTAGAAAGTTTATTCTATTTTGGAAGAGCAATGTATATTTGATAGCCAAATTATATGCCGCGTAAATGTTTATTTATGGTGAGGTTTCTCAGAAGAACTTTTAGCATTGCAAATAATTTTGAAGTACCTCTTTGTCCACAGGTGGTGTAGTAATTGCATGCATTTAGATTGAATTGGACCTTAGTTGCCACAAAGAGTAACATGACTCGGTTCAGAAATGTATTTGTCTGAAACATTTGTAATTAAAATGAGCCTTGATACTGTATGTGATGCCTGACCAATGTTATTTCTGCATATGAACATAGGCCTACACTTAGTAAGAAAGATGCCACTGGACTGCAAACGTTGTCAATGTATTTTTAAATGAAAAATACAAATTAAATTCAATGGTACAATGGTAACAGCAATGATACATATGACATTTTGTATGATTCAGAACATAATTTATCATTATCTCTGAGCTTATTTTATGAATATTACCTTTAACCTAATTTCACAAGCTTCTATGTTGCACAGTGTTTCTCAGCTTGTTGCTATGGATAGCGTTGTTGTTTTCACTTTAACTGTGGCTATTTTGTTACATGGAGGTCTATTTTGTACTGTCAATGACTTGAGAAAATAAATATACCCCACACCACATGATGTCCAAGAACTTTCTTTTTCTAGAGAGGTGGCCTCACCCGGCAATCCCTGTCACTGGGTTCAAAGTATCGCCCAGTCCCATTCATGAAATCACCATCGGACAAAACTGAGTGACGACCCTTTCTCTGCTGGCATCATATTACTCGGGTTGTACAGATATTTATAACCTTCACTCCCGAGACATGAGCTCAGAGACGCACATTTTTATTACAGATGGCAGGAACCGGTGTGACAAAGTTGATGAGGTTCCTCTAAACTACACTCATTAATCAGCGTTGCCAGGACTCATGGTTCCCTACGTTTAAGTGTACCTAATTATCTAAAAGTAGCCTGGGCGTGCAGACCTAGTCATGGGGTACATTCAGCGTAAACCATCACTGAACAACCTTCTGTCACTTGGGGTTAAAGTTGAATATGTTTTTCAAAGCCGCATGTATTTCCCAAAAGATTCTGAATGAGGTTTCTGTATCTTTCTGTTATAGAGTGGTGGCTAAAGAAATTCAAATTGTCTTAACGGTCAAAATGTCAGATCCAGATCACCATTGAAAAATAATAAAGGGGACCTTGTCCTCGGGCCTATCTGTCCAGCAAATTTACCCCAAATCCATTTTTAAATATTTAATATACTGAATTGACAGACTAACAGGGAAATGACTAATTAAGAACAGGTGGAAAGCAGACTGTGACAGCCGTCTCTGGGGATATAATGTCAGTGAACAGTGTCCAGGTCAACAGATGTAGCTCTGTTATTTTTTCTTTGTTCAATTCATCCATACTTTATACTTTCTAACAAGGGTGGGATTACATTGTATTAGTATGTATTAAAAATCACATCATGAGAAGTTGGACTTATGTTTAATACATTGAGTTACAAATATGTTTAATTTTGTTTTAATAAATGGTCTGCCAATGCCATGTAAAATACATTACAGGTAGGTCTTAAACTGTCACATATTTTGTGCATATTTTATGCTTTTTACTTTGTGTTTATTAAGTACAGTGGTGTTAAAGTACTGTGTTTAATGAAATGTTTGACGTTCTTGTACTTTGCTCGGGTATTTCACAATATGCTACTTTTTCATCCATAACTTTCTACAGTCCAGTGTCAAAAATGCTATTTTTTACTCAACTACACTTATTCAACACATAGGATTTACATAGAATCCACAATCAGCTAAAAAAATATAATGCATCATTGCAGAGGAACCTACAGGGCAATATATAAAACTGTGAAAAATGCTTTGCTTTAGCTACAACAAATGCTGCAAACAAAGTAATAAATACATTTGTCATAATGATCCATTGGAATACAAAAACACTTAAACTAAGCATCAAAATATTTACGTCTCATTATTACATGGTGGGAGAAGAACATAGGAACCCCTGGCCGAGTCCAGACTGAGTATCCCAAGAATGCCCGCAGAATGTGTCAGAGTTATTCTTACCTCCCACTACTTCATCAAGGATGGTGCTGGCATTTGGTGTCACTGCCATGTCACTGGCTGCTGAGTCACAAAACCCCCGACAGCTCCCGAAACCTGCAGCAAACACAATATTTATTGGAACTGACTCATTCGATATAGCCATTATCAATTTTTACTGTGAACACTCAAACTGACAGGACAACTGCCCCAGTGTATTTCTATACACATCCTCATCTACGGGCAATTAATGTTGTCATGTACACTGATCGGAGTTGGAGATGACACTAATTTACTTTCAGGCTATTCAAGAAGTCAGTTTTTTCTTTTTTGCTATGTCAAAAACAACACCAATTCTTATGTGGCCTGGACATTCAATTCACAGAAAGGCCGTTGTAAATGTGGAAATTGGGCTATAAAACTGTTTCATTTAGTGAGTTGAAAGGCAGTAAATGTCACTTCTTGTTGTTGGTGGTGACATGACAAAACACATCTCATACAATACATTTCATCTCTGTGGTTTGCTTGATGGTGCTGAAACATTAATTAACTGCATATCAAATGTTTGGCTTTAGTATCCCATAACCTCCCTGAGCTTGCATTGACCTTTGCTTGTCTAGAAATGCATTTCGCTCAGCAGTGGCAGATTGCTGTGAGACAAACGTAATGCAGTTGCTTCATCTGTACCAGGGTGACCTCACCCTTTAAATCGTATCTATCCAAGGCCTCATAGATAGACTTTTTCCTCCTTTCTTTTATTTGGTCAATTTTTCCTTGGTAAAAAGACAATTTGTTGTGACAGAGGCACTCACTGCACCTCTCACTTTCTTTTCTTAGCTCAATTGTTCAGCCACTTGGACCCTGCGCATGACACACACATTCGCAACAATCGTCAAGAGTCCCAGCCCCCCAGCCTCCCAAATAGGAGCGCCTAAAAATAAGGAGCTATGCCGCAACTGTTGCGCTGCCTGGGGTCTGACCAATCACTGTCCCATCCTCCCCGTAAACCGACCCCGACTCCTCTTACTCTTATGGATTAACAAATAGACTATGATCACAGAGGCTGAGTGACGTGGTCCTATACGCGTCCTTTATATACCAACTCTTTTCCTCTCCTCAGCATTCAAGTTAAACACGCTCAGAAGAGTAAACGACTAGGCTACAAGTGCTGCTGTTCCAGCTCACCTGCCACACGAAACTTCATTCTTCAAAAAGAGACATTTTTCTATCAGAGGATCGACTTTGTCAAGAGGGTGCCAATTGAAAAAAAGAGAAAGCGGACGACCAGCTGCCTTGCACATTTTTAAATCGGATCATTCAATCCATCACTGTCCTGACACAAGCGGTTTCTTCGCAAGTACATCCGAAAAATCCCTAGGCTGCTTTTTGACCTCCTCCAAAGTCTGAACTTTCCTCCGCGAGAGCGCGCTTGCCACCGACTTGCTAAAAGTTTTTCTGCGCTGCCGAGCAAGTGTCACCGAGGTATAAAAGTGGACACGGAAAAAGCCATCATGATGAGCAACAACTACAGCGACGAGCAGCTGCCTCCACAGTACTACCAGGGCACAGATTTCGGGGACGAGGAGGACGAAGAGATGCCAGCCACGGAGAAGGACCTGGCCGAGGACGCGCCATGGAAGAAGATCCAGCAGAACACCTTCACCAGGTGGTGCAACGAGCACCTCAAGTGCGTCAACAAGACCATCACCGACCTGCAGAGGGAATTCACTGACGGCCTGAAGCTGATTTCACTCCTGGAGGTTTTGAGCCAGAAGAAAATGTACAGAAAGTATCACACCAGACCCAACTTCCGCCAGATGAAACTGGAAAATGTATCTGTGGCACTAGAGTTCCTGGACAGGGAGCATATCAAACTGGTCTCAATTGGTAAGTTGCATGTAATGGGTTCCTCAAATGGAAACAATTCACAAGTCATAATAATGCAAGTACAGAAAGTTGCCAGGCTATTATTAGATAGGAACAAGTATTAAAAAGGGTTTGACAGTGACAGTGTGTTCCTGGATGCACTGCTGTCAGGCAAGTCTGCCATATCTTCTCAAACACATACACATTCTGTAGCCGCTCTGTTGGTATGTTATCAGCCCCGGGTGTCAGCCAGCAGTGAGACATGGCTTTCACAGGCCTCTGGAAAGCAGCATCGAGCTGGGGTTAACGGCTTATTGGGAAGTTACTGCATAGGTGCCACTGAGGTAATCAACTGGTGCCTGGGCAAAGGCCTGGTTGGCCCCATAGTATGCTTAAGCTTACTCACGCTGCAGCAATGTGGTAAACTAAATAGGCTGTAAAATGCACTAGGACTGTGCTAATGAGAATGAGACTATTTATACCTGTGGGCAGCAGTGTTACTCATAGCCACAAACACACACTCATCTCTATCAGGTCAGGGGTCAGAAGGACTCCACTTGTTGACAGCCACTTGCTGTCCGGAGCCATCAGCGACTCCTGTGAGGTGAAGATTAACTCCAGAGAGATTTGGAGATCCGACCGTGGACCAAATAGCCGAAGTTGCAATAAATTGTTTCGGCTATGTGTCACATCCACAGTGTGAGTCTACCAGGGTGAATAGAATGCCACCACTTAGAAATATTTATTAATAATAACTGAGGAGAAACTAGTGGCCTAATATGAAAAGCACAGATATTGAAATGGGGGGGGGGGGGAGTTATGGCTTAATTATACACCTTGTAGACAACCCCACAATTCATTCAGTAGAGAAGTTATTAAAATTCTGACAGAGTATTTTACTGTTTTGGTGACTAATGACCCTGCCACACAGTTGAGTGAAATTCCCGGCATGGCTGAGGCTTTGGCCGCTGGACTGTGAAGGCCGCAATGTGTCCACTTGGATATACAGTGAGCGCGTTCGAGTGTGTGTGATAATACTGGGGGGAAACTCTCCATGGCAGGTTTAAATCCCATTGGCCCATCACAGGAGGGCAAAGGACGCAATCCCAGCTGTAACCTCAAAGTCCACACTGAGTAAGTGTGTGCCCAGGATAGTTTGTGTCTCGGACTTAATATGTTTAGTTTGTGTGTGTCGGTGTCTGGCTGCACTGTCGTCGCATCTGTATTGGGCGCACACTAGGTCAGACAGTTTGGACAGAAACAGGCCGTGATAATAGAAGTCTACTAGCTCAGCTCTAGTGGGAAAACGCAGCCCCACTTTAGATCAATGCCTCAGTCTCTCATCACAGTGACCCAAAGACACAAAAAAAAAGTCTGCGCAGGCTTGTGTTGCACATGTGTCACAGTCTAGTGCGTAACTAGATACCATGTGATGGATGTTTCTTTGGCCCCACAGTTGTCCTTAAAGCCGGACACAGCAAAACCACACTGTGCCCAGATTGTGCCACCTGCCTGTGTCAGTCAATCGGTGACAGACACATCAAACGTTACCCTTCTGTTCTGATAGAAGACACTGAGCTATTAAAACATTAATAGTCTCGATAAAACAGTCTCGTGGTAAACAACTGACAACATCAAAGTCGCTCTGTTATTGCAGTCTTACTGAATTAACTGAAGTGTATCACTCAAGAATAGTTCATGAAGCCTCGCCCTCTCCGGAGGTTCTTCGGCTTAAATGGCCCAAACTTCTAAACAGGGGATTTCTAAAATGGCTTACTTGACAAACTCTTCCTCTGAGAACATCAGGAAATGAGCCGCTTGCTCACTGTCAATACATCTAATCTCCACCTATTTGATTTATCACACTCTGGCGCTACAAGTTTCCGAGGTAATTGAAATCCAAGTGGTATTTATGCAGAGAGAGAGAGAGAGAGAGAGAGAGAGAGAGAGAGAGAGAGAGAGAGAGAGAGAGAGAGAGAGAGGGGGGATCCACTTCCACATATCCTCAGCTGTCACTGTCTTCGGAGTAGCATTGTGACTGGATGACAGATTGTCAGGGGTCTTCAGCCAGACAGCTGTCTGAGGGAAAGGGGGATCGGGGGACACAGCGAGGAGCATTAGATTCTTGTCTCCTCAGCAGTCACTCATCATTGTTTATATTTATACTCAGAATAGCCTGGTCACCCCCTGCAGAACAGCAATGAGCGACTATTTTGATACAACACACTTATGTACAGATCTTGATTTCTTTTACTTTAGGTTTCTTGATTGGGCTTACTATATCAGAATGTCAACTGATTTTTTTGAAAGATTCCACAATTCACAGCTTGGAGACACAGTTAACCAGTGTAGAACCATATACTGTATGGTACTTTGTATAATGTGAACTTTTTGAAAGTTACAAATCCTCATGAACACTGTTTTCTTTATGGTCCAACTACAGATAGCAAAGCCATCGTGGATGGGAATCTGAAGCTGATCCTGGGTCTGATCTGGACTCTCATTCTCCACTACTCCATCTCCATGCCCATGTGGGACGACGAGGATGACGAGGAGGCTAAGAAGCTGACCCCCAAACAGCGCCTGCTGGGCTGGATTCAGAACAAGGTGCCCCAGCTGCCCATCAACAACTTCAACCGTGACTGGCGTGACGGCAAAGCCCTGGGAGCGCTTGTCGACAACTGTGCCCCTGGTAAGTAACATGTAGAGGCATCGGCCAAATGTACATCCCGGGGCGGACAAAGTGCCGAGTCAGCATACCCACGGTGCCTCTTCAAAGGCTTGTTGTGTGTAGTGGGTTTCCTTAGTTGCTATGGAGCTCGGGGTCAAGCATGTGTCAGTCAAAGTATCTGAAACAGTATCAGCTTCTCAGGAGAATGTGTCATATAGAAATGAGTGATGTATATCTCTCACACATTCTGGAGCACACACACAAACACACACTCAGAATCTGATTCAGTTGTCAGCTTGTATAACCTGTCTCTGGAGACCAGGTGTGTCAGTGGGGTGTAAAAGGGTTGCTGATGACTGGAGGACGTCCCTGCCAGCTGCCCTACAATGACTGAAGCTTTTGTTCTCACTGTTTTGAACTCTGAGGCCCAAGCCTGGCTTTGGTTTTTATAGGCACACTGCTACACAACACCCCCAAATTTGGGCACCATTCCTCCTCTTCTGTGGAGGGGTATGCTTGGCTCTGCATCAAAACACAGAGTGATCTGTCACAGGGAAGTGCCTATAAGCCATGGATCCAAGGGTCGCAAGGCCACAGTTTGGGCCCGTGCCAGTTTGGGCTTCTACCTCCAAAACATTGAACATTAGCAAGTCAAGTCCTATCCTAGCTGCGCTTCACAGAGTAAAAGGTGGAAGAGTAGAAAGAGGAGTGTTTAACTGTGTTTACATGAGCCATTGATCTGAGGGAGACGCATCTTTCAAACATTGTGCTGCAACACTGACCATACAAGGTTCTGGTGTATCATCAGCTAATACCAAACAGCAGGGTTACAGACAAAACCAGCCCTTTACTCAAACTCAAAAAAATCTCCTTATATTTCAGAAACAAAGGTTCAGAAAAAGTGAATCGGCCCAACCAGCAAGAAAACATTATTCTGCTTGACAGGAAGAAAGTGACAAATTCTATGATTATATCTAGCACGGTCTTATTCAACTATAGCATACGTCTGCCTTCCTCTGTATTACAGTGATGTTGCATACAGTACAACGCCCACCTAGGTGCCTCGCAACCAACAGCTTGGCAACAGGATTTGCTGTAGGACACTGTCACTGCACACTCCTTACTTGCAGATGCATATAAACCCAGGCCTGTTAATACTGTGTTCCTGGGTCTATATTAATTAGATTGTATGGTGTTTCTGTGAAGGCCTTCAGAGAGAGTGTCCACTCTATCGCCAACCATAATCCAATTTAGGCATTAACAGCAGGGAGGAAGCTAGCTTTAGCCACTGTGAAAGCGTGTCGGGGTTGTTTCTTTTCGAGACTTCAAAAAAAGACCTCCATTGTCACACACAGTGAATATAGAGGAGCAGAGCAGTGAGGGTAAGGTCATGCGGTGTTGTAGTTGGAGGTGTTAGACTGATAGCAGTGACCTCCCAAGTGGTCTTATTATAGCAACCACAGAGTAAGCTTTGAATGATTTAGTTATGTGCAGTATTGACTAATAACCACTTTTTTGTTTTGCATTCTGTTAGGTTTGTGTCCTGATTGGGCCGAGTGGGACCCAAGCCAGCCTGTGGAGAATGCCAGGGAAGCTATGCAACAGGCGGACGACTGGTTGGGTGTGCCTCAGGTAAGATGAATGAGAGAGAAATGCCTTTTCAGTTTGGTTTAGCTCAGCCGAGTATCAGAGCGGCAACGTTAATCTCCTAAGACAACACAACAAACAAAAGCAGGTGTCTTTTCCGTTTCGAAATCGTCAACATAGCTTCTTATACTCAGTGGATGGACTTAGCAGGAGTTAGCAGCAGCATACAGCAGTGAGGCAACACTTCAGTGAAAGAAAGGCAGTACTGTGCATACTGATTCGGAGTGTAGTGTTCTTCTAGGGATATCATGCTGCAGGGTGTCATGAAATATTTATTACCCAGCTCACTTCTATTGTTTCAATTTGACTTTATTGCAGTTCTCGGGAAGGGAGTTTGTAGGAGTTGTTTTAAGTAGATTCCCTGAATTTTATGGAGGTGTGAGCTTTCTAAGCATCTTCCGGGCTAGCCATTAAAATAAAGGTGTTAAATATGCCTGCGCTCATCAGAGTGACAGCGTGAACAGAGCAAGAGTGCTTTTGTATTGTGCCCTATGCAGGTTTGTTTTTACTTGCTGGTCTTAGACACGGGGTTAGCTATTCTCCATGTGGCTTAGCATTGGGCGAGGTAGCCTGGGGGGTATGTCATGCCTTTAGCAGACATGGGGGCTGGCTTTCTGTGTGGTGAAGTTAAGAAGATGTGGGAGAGGTCTGGCTTAGGATAAATCCCCCTGGCTGGCTTATTGAGGGCAACAATCCCTAACCGTTCTGTCCTGGGGTTAAATATAACCAGTGTGGAGCGTGGCTTTGTGCCACTGTGTGATAGACAGGCAAACAAGTGCTGGAAGGGAGAGAGGAGTTAGAGGAGGAGGGGGGATAAATGTATGTTAATACTTGTTAAATCCCATGTTAATATGGGAACATTGTATAAAGAGTCAATCATACCCTTCTTACAATTGATAATACAGTCAATTCATTTAAACATTAATTAAGCTGTGGTGGGATTTTGGTTGGTGCAGGCAGCTGCATATGAACTGAAAATGACCCTTTATGTTGACTGCAGTTTTCAAATTAAATTAAAGTTCATCCACTTATTCTCACACTACATTAACCCCTGTTGTGCTGTCGGCCTTTCTGTGCTGTAGGTGATTGCCCCCGAGGAGATTGTGGACCCAGATGTAGATGAGCACTCCGTGATGACCTACCTGTCTCAGTTCCCCAAGGCAAAGCTGAAGCCCGGAGCTCCTCTCAAGGCCAAACAGCTTTTCCCCGACAAGGCAAAAGCCTATGGACCTGGTGGGTAGTAACACTTGCAACAAGTCCACAAAAGTCCATATGAAAAATTGTGAATGTATAATTTAAACTGTTCACATTCTAAGTCTTGAATATCAAATCAGAGATGTGGCTATGTTTGGTTGTGTTGTTGCCTGTGTTGCATGTTTGCTGAGGATGTTGCATTGCCATTGTGAATATATTATCACCTCACGCTGCTGTGCCTCTGTGTTTACATCACAGGTATCGAGCCCCATGGCAACAAGGTGCTGCAGCCGGCTGTGTTCACTGTGGAGACTCTGGAGGCAGGTAGTGGTGAGGTTCTGGTCTATGTGGAGGATCCCGAGGGACACAAAGAGGAGGCAAGTTATATCTGACTATAACAGACTTAATATAGGTAATCCTGCTGAGTTTAAAAAGGTTTGTGTATAGTAGCATCTAATCTTTGATCTTCCCTTTGTCTTTTCATCATTCTCCAGGCCAAGGTTAAACCCATTAGAGACAGAAAAGGAACCTACACTGTCACCTATGTGCCTAAAGTTGAGGGTGTTCACAAGGTAAGACCAAACTGCAATTGAAAAGTGTTGATTACCTCCTACTTGCGTCCACACATCACTCTGCACCAACTATTCTATTTTAAAGGGCGCCTTTAATTTTTCTTCTTTTTCTTCTTAGGTGAAAGTTCTCTTTGCTGGCCAGGACATTGACAAGAGCCCCTACACAGTGAATGTAGCAAAGGACCTGGGCGACCCCAACAAGGTCCATGCCAGGGGGCCAGGTCTGGAGGCCACTGGAAATGTCGCTAACAAGCCCACCTACTTTGACATCTACACAGCTGGCAAGTGTTGAATATTTAACCACTTTGCACACCGTCATGTACTCAAAAGGAATGCGATATGACAAAAGTCTGAAAATCAAAAAAAAGAATCACTAGGATTTCATCTTGAGCGACTATAGCCACAGTGCCGACTCAGACCTGTGATACTAACTGATCATTCTTTCTGTCACTCTCAGGTGCTGGCAATGGCGACATCAGTGTGGTCATTGTGGATCCTCAGGGCAAAAAGGACACGGTGGAGCTCATCCTGGAGAACAAGGGGGACAGTGTTTTCCGTTGCACCTATCGTCCTGTAGTAGAAGGGCCTCACGCCATCCACATCCTGTTTGCGGGCCAGGAGATCCCCAGGAGCCCTTTCACTGTCAACATCGCAGAGGGTGAGCCATCTGTCTAGGGTAACAAATTACTGTCAGGCAAATCTGATTTCTTAGCGTGCCGTTAGTGTCAGGGGTGAGCTATCCGTCACAATCTAGAGTCATGGTTATTTTCCCTGGGAACAGCCAGCCCAGTATAGAGCATAACCTTTCCTATCTGTCATTTCTAGCTCCGCGCGTTGCTCCTCCCCCGGGAGCCCCACTGCAGATAGTCCCTCAGTCAGTGGTCACCCCTCCCGGAGTGAAGGGTGGAAAGGGGGTTCCCCCCTCGAAACCTGGCCGCCCAAGTTAGTATGATCTGCTGGGAGAAGCCTGTGCTCTTTGCTCAGCTATAGATCTCCTGAAACCTTTCCTTACGCTGCGCCCTGCAGACGCCCCTCTATGCTTTGACTATATTACGGCGCCGCGGCTCGATGCCTGCTCTATCTTCATGCATCCTGCAACCTGAATGATGGTCTTGTGATGTTCTGAGAGAGAGATGAGACGCAATGTTGAACAAATAGTTCACAGATTGTCCCATTTCTGCGTACTTCGTTCTTTTCTGTGACATATATTTGCTTGTGCTGTCGACATTGTTTGTTTTTGTCACATCCAAATGTGCGTCAGCGGGCTAGCCAATGACGTCCAAGCCTGCAATCAACCTTTCAGAGTGATTGAAATGTTGTCAGAAGCTCCCTCGATGCCGTCAAATGCCTCAATATCCCTTTCAGCATTCTGCATTTTTTGATTTATGTTCTGCAAAAAGCATCATTTGCATTTACAGGTTCTGTCTGTCAACTTTTAAAGAATCCCACATGAGTTGGATATTTTAATGTATTTGCTACTAACATCGCTGCCAACTGCTGGCTACTCTTCGGCTACCTTTTTTTGCTTTGCTAAATATTTCTCCTTAACACTTATTGTTATTCCTTTCAGCCATAAACCCAAATGCCTGCAAAGCTACAGGAAGAGGCCTTCAGCCCAAAGGTGTGAGAGTAAAGGAGGTTGCAGACTTCAAAGTTTTCACCAAGGGAGCTGGCAGCGGATCGCTGAGCGTCTCAGTCAAAGGACCAAGTGAGTCAGACAGACTTTGTCTTCTCTGCTTTGCTCCTCATCCCGTGCTCCTGAATTTTTAGAAATAATGTTTGTGGTTTCGTCTGAAGGGTGGCATTCACATTGGCATATGATAAAACACTAAACGAAATGCATAAAATGTTCCTTGGACTTGATAAGAATCCATATTGACTGCATTATTCATCCTCAGCTGGAGCAGAGGAGCAAGTGAAAGTGCAAGATGCAGGAAATGGTGTGTATGACTGTGAATATTTCCCACTTAAGCCTGGTAAATACACGGTCAGCATCAGCTGGGGAGGCCAGCCCATCGCACGCAGGTAGGATCCTATTGCTGCCTTTAGCCATTCATTAGAAATGCACATTCATATGTCCACTGGGTAACATTGTGTATTCTTGTATGCTGCAGCCCCTTCGAAGTGGAGGTGAGTGCAGAGGCAGGTTTTCAGAAGGTGAGGGCCTGGGGTCCGGGTCTAAAGACTGGCATGGTAGGAAAGTCTGCTGACTTTGTGGTGGAGGCCATCGGCACTGAAGTTGGAACTCTGGGTGAGCTGTTTGCAAGTGATGCTCATTCTGTAGAATAGAATTTGAAGATCTTTCTCATTATTATTTTTTCTGAATGTGAATTCTGACAATTTTAATTCTTCGGATGTTCAGGCTTCTCCATCGAAGGGCCATCACAGGCTAAAATTGAGTGTGATGATAAGGGCGATGGCTCATGCGATGTTCGCTATTGGCCCACTGAGGCAGGTGACTATGCGGTCCATGTTATCTGTGATGACGAGGACATCAAGGACAGTCCCTTCATGGCCCACATCCTTCCTGCAGCCAATGACGTCTTCCCTGAGAAGGTAATTCCCGCTCACTGAATTATGTACCATATGTGTTAAGTTGTTGACCTGTTTCGGAATCATATTCCAAACAACATACATTAAAACAAAGACAATGTTGCAGGTGAAAGCCTCTGGACCAGGCCTGCAGCCAACTGGCGTCATTATAAACAAACAAACTGAATTCACCATTGATGCCCGAATGGCTGGGAAGGGTGAGCTCAAGATCTATGCACAGGTACGTAATGCACTGCCATGTTTATTTATTCAACACATCATTTATATTGCATGTGGATGTACAGACCAGAGCTAACATTATGTTGTATTCACTAAGGACGCTGAGGGCTGCGCCATCAACATCCAGATCACTGACAAGGGAGACGGCACATTTCTGTGTGTGTACACCCCACTCAAGTCCATTAAACACACCATCATCATCACCTGGGGAGAGGTCAACGTGCCCAACAGTCCATTCAGGGTAAGACACATGTCATAGCACACTGCTTACACACACACACACACACACACACACACACACACACACACACACACACACACACACACACACACACACACACACACACACACACACACACACACACACACACACACACACACACACACACACACACACACACACACACACACACACACACACACACACACACACACACACACACATCTTGCTGCACTTACAGTTATGTCAGGTTAATGTGAGGATACTCCACCAAATATAGACAAAGTAGGAGAACTGCAGCAGTTGTACTTGAGCTAATTGCCTCTGACTGTGTACTGTGCACTGTGAATTCATTAGGTGCTGGTTGGAGAGGGTTGTCATCCAGACAAAGTCAAGGTCTATGGGCCTGGAGTGGAGAAGACGGGGCTCAAGGCTAACGAGCCAACGTACTTCACCGTGGACTGTGGCGAGGCTGGTCAAGGTGAGCATGTGTGAAGAGACGGTGAAGGTGGTCACAAGAGCACTTCTGAGTTCAGTTGCCTCCTGTTGATACCACTGCTTCGTCATGCGAATGTTGAAAAATATAAAGCACCTAACGAACAGAAGAAGTCAATCCGTGCCGTTTAGCCGACAAAGCTATTTGACATGTATACATATGTGCTGTAGGCAGTGGAGCTTCTTCTATTTAATCAAATCATCTACATTGGAATGACCTTTATGAACTGTGCTCATTGCTATGCACCATTAGGGGACATCAGCATTGGAATCAAGTGTGCCCCGGGGGTGGTTGGCCCTGCCGAGGCAGACATCGACTTTGACATCATCAAGAATGACAATGACACCTTCACTGTCAAGTACACTCCCCCCGGTGCAGGCCGCTACACAATCATGGTGCTGTTTGCTGACCAGGTAAGAATACAGTTTACAGTGCAAGAGAGACTTCGGGAATTGGGTCATTAGGAGTTTTGTAGAATAATTTATTAGTTATTTAATCTTGAGTATATATTTTAACTTGTTTTATGATTGACTTTGTCAGGAAATTCCAATCAGTCCATTCAAAGTCAAAGTGGATCCTTCCCATGATGCTGGCAAGGTGAGAGCAGAGGGACCTGGACTCAACAAGACAGGTGAGATCCACTGACACAGAGAAACACAGTTAGTAGAAATACCAAGCACACTAAATAATGTATTTGCATTTCGAACACCCACTACTATTATTTTAATTTGTCGAGGATTGGTAGCACTGACGATACACGTGTGTGTTTCAGGAGTGGAGGTGGGCACTCCAACCCACTTCACCATCTACACAAAGGGAGCTGGCAAGGCCAAGCCTGAGGTGCATTTTACAGCATCGAGCACTGGAGAGGCTGTTCGTGACTTTGAGATCATCGATAACCACGATTACTCCTACACTGTCAAGTACACAGCTCTTCAACAGGTATAGTAGGCCTCTGTTTTGAAGCCCATTTACCTTATAGCTGACAGAGATTATTCACAATAATGCCTCAAATCAATCAATATTTATTTGTCCTCTTTTGTGTTTTTTCAGGGTAACATGACAATTTCAGTCATGCACGGAGGAGATCCCATCCCCAAGAGCCCCTTCCACATCACAGTAGCACCACCTCTGGATATTGGAAAGGTGAAAGTGGAGGGATTGGACACCAGTAAGTAACAAACTCGAACACAGACACATTTTGAAATTGTTGCAAAAAATCACAACGGTTTAAGTGTTTCATCTTCAACTTTCTTGCAGAAGTGGAGGTCGCAAAGGATCAAGAGTTCACAGTTAACACAAAAGGTGCTGGTGGTCTGGGCAATGTGGGTGTGAAGATGACCTCACCCTCTGGTCGACCAATCCCATGCAAGTTGGAATCAGACAAAGCCAATGGCACTCATGGTGTGAAGTATATTCCCCCAGAGGAGGGGCAGTACAAGGTTGATGTCAGCTATGACGGCAACCCTGTCATGGGAAGCCCCTTTGGGGTTGAAGCAGTGATGCCTGCTGATCCCTCAAAGGTAATGGTTCATGAAAACTGCATGCGCTTCTTCACTTTCACTATACTTGAGGGTCATAAAACATATGGAGCGTAGCGTTAGTTCAGGCAGGGTACGGAGTCAAGCGGCTGTCATCTCTGCACGTCAGCTGACAGCCAGGTCACGCCCCTAGCATCCTAAGCTGCTCTAGCCAAATATAATTACTGCAAAGTATTCTGCTAATTGAAATAAACTTTTATTTTGACTAAAGTATTCCTGACTGAAATGCATTTTTGATGGTTTTTAATACATATTTGTAATTCAATGTCTCAAAAACCGACTTGTCTGATTCATCACAGGTGCGAGCCTTTGGTCCAGGGCTGCAGGGAGGCATTGTGGGTAAACCAGCTCCATTCACCATTGACACAAAAGGAGCTGGTGCAGGGGGTCTGGGCCTGACTGTGGAGGGTCCCTGTGAGGCCAAGATCGAGTGCCAGGACAACGGTGACGGCACATGCTCGGTGTACTACCTGCCCACAGAGCAAGGGGAGTACGCCATCAACATCTTGTTTGCTGAGCAGCACATCCCTGGCTCCCCCTTCAAGGCTGCAGTGCGCTCACCACTGGACCCTGCTAAGGTGACGGCTAGTGGGCCGGGTCTGGAGAAGGCCAAGGCAGGTGAATCAGCGACCTTCACCGTGGACTGCACGAGAGCAGGAGACGCCGAGCTCACCATTGAGATTGTGTCTGAGACCGGGGCTAAGGCCGAGGTGCACATTCAGAAAACTTCAGAGGGGACCTTCTCCGTTACGTACACCCCACCTTTCCATGGCACACACACCATCACCATCAAGTACGGTGGCCAGATGATTCCCCAGTTTCCCAAGGCCCTGCAGGTGGAGCCCTCGGTGGATACCAGCGGGGTAGGGGTCTACGGGCCAGGAGTGGAACCCAGAGGTAACCAGACCAAGAATAAAGAAATCCCTCAAGTCTTAACATGACTGAGTCTACTTGCCCATGTTTTTATGTTAGCATCAAATCACCCAAAGGGCTGTTCTGTTTCTAGGTGTCCTCAGAGAAGTCACAACCCACTTCATTGTTGATGCCCGCGCCCTCAAAAAGGCAGGAGGTAATCACGTGAAGGTTCGCGTCATCAACCCCTCCGGCAGCAACACAGAGACCTACGTGACCGACAAGGGAGACGGCACCTACAGAGTGGAGTACACAGCGTTCGAGGATGGTAGGAGAAAAACATCACATTAACACATTTAACAGTGTTCACACAGTTAAAGGATCATGAAGGTATAGAGGAGTTGAACAACTATATTGAAGTATCTATGACAAAAGTGTAACAATAACAAACCTAAACTGCAAGCAGATAGAAGATTTTTCTTAGACAGACTGTGTGAAAGACATAGACGGAAGAGGATATCGCTAACAGGTGCTCATATTGGGGCGCCATTTGGGAATAAAGCAGTAGAGGGGGGAAAAGTAAGAATGAGAGCGAGAGGGGTATAAATACAGAATGATGCAGTAGAGCAATGATGTGAGGGCCAGAGAGCAGGGAGGCAGACAGACTTTGTTTTATAAATAGTGTGCTCTGGAACAGAAGCTCTTAACCAGGCAGGTATGTGTGTTGAAGGCTGCCTGCACACAGTTATACAGCAGGGGGAATGACAGGGGATATTAATAGAGACCTATAACGCAAAGCAAAGAGATCACAGAGCACTTCTTCACTGGCAGACATGCTCTAATATCATAGCAGTGTGGCTGGGAATCTGGCATACAGGCCTACTGAGAGGGCTCTGTCAGAAAGATGTTGTAACAGAATAATGAATAGGGAACAGATGTAGTGTCGTGTATGTACACCAGATCTTCTGCACTCAAGATGGTGTCTTTTATAGATAAACAGATGTTTATTTCCCTAAAAGGGAATTTTTTATCTGTCCCGTAACTAAAAAACAAACAAGTAGAAAATATTTTCTTGCTTTGAGGGCAATATTGCTGTTCTACTACTACACTCTGATACTGATGTGTCTGTATGTGTGCAGGAATGCATCTGATTGAAGTGGTGTATGACGATGCCCCTGTGCCCAAGAGTCCCTTCAGAGTGTCTGTGGTGGAGGGATGTGATCCCACCCGGGTCCGTGCCTTTGGACCAGGTCTGGAGGGAGGAATCACCAACAAGCCTAACTTCTTCACTGTGGAGACCAGGTACTGTTGGCTCACTTTTAAAGGAGAAATTTGCGACACACTGTTTTATCAAGCACTGGAATTTTTTCCATCTTGCTTCCTCCATACTAGTCTAAGTAAAAGGTCTACATGTACATTGAGGTGTTTATTTAGATAAACCTGGTCTGTTTGCGTCTGTTTATTCATCCTATGCAACTATCTTTAACGACGATTATCTCAACATCAGTTTTTCTCAAAACTCTGAACAAACTTATGAAGCACTTACTGTACATCAACTATATACAAGTTGTTGCTTCTTTTTCAGGGGTGCTGGTACAGGAGGCCTGGGCCTGACCATCGAGGGAGCCTCAGAGGCAAAGATATCCTGCACGGACAACAAAGATGGCAGCTGCAGTGTGGAGTACATCCCCTTCACTCCTGGAGACTACGACGTCAACATTAACTACGGCGGTCACCCCATCCCCGGCAGTCCCTTCCGTGTGCCAGTGAAGGACCCCGTGGACCCCACCAAGGTCAAGTGCTCAGGTGCAGGTCTGGGCACCGGAGTGAGAGCCCATGTTCCCCAGACTTTCACAGTAGACTGTACCCAGGCTGGACAGGCCCAACTGGATGTCAAACTATACGGCCCATCAGGTGAGGACTCGCTGTTTAACTATGAAAAAAACAAACATGAACCTTACCCACTCTTGAGCTGTCAAATAACATTACGTTGGTGGTGTTTTTCAGGTTCTGTGGAGCCAGTCGGCGTGAAGAACAACGGAGATGGCACCCACACGGTTCACTACACCCCAGCCCAGGACGGCCCTTACACCGTAGCTGTCAAATATGCAGATCAGGAAGTCCCACACAGGTAGAGTATATGAATAATGAAAAAAAATAAAAATACCAACATCAGGGCAGGCAGTGCATATATGTCTAAATAAAATGTATGCTCTCTGGCTGGGTATAATTTTCTTTTCTGTTTCCACTGTCTTTTGTTAGAGCTGGGTTTCATTAATTACACTCGACATTCTCTATTTTTTCCCTCAGTCCATTCAAGGTGATGTCTCAGCCTGGGCACGATGCCAGTAAGGTACGCGCGAGTGGCCCTGGCCTGGACACAAAAGGTGTCTCCGCGAGTCTTCCAGTGGAGTTCACTATCGACGCTCGTGATGCTGGAGAGGGACTGCTCACTGTGCAGATTCTGGTGGGTTCACTGGGCCTTTTTACCTAATAATTTCTGAGCCATAAGCCACGCTCTAAAACTAATCCATATCGCTTATTAACAGGATCCAGAGGGAAAACCAAAGAACGCAACCATCCAGGACAACAGGGACGGCACCTACACCGTCTCCTATGTACCTGACTCCACAGGCCCGTACACTATCACCATTAAATATGGCGGCGATGAGATCCCTTACTCCCCATACCGCATTCAGTCCCTGCCCACGGGAGACGCAAGCAAATGTCTCCTCACAGGTGAGAAAAACTACTGTGGATCCATAATATTTCTGAAAAAATTCATGTAAAAAGAAATGTATCATAGTTGTAGCAATTACACATTCATATTAAAACCTGCATTTTTTCCTTTACAGTTTCTCTTGGAGGACATAGCGTGTGTGAGTAACCAAGGCCTTGTTTTTTTATTTCTGTGCTACGTTGCTAGAAAATCTTCGAATACATGCACTTTAACTGCTCATACTATAACCCCATTGCCTCTGTGTGGGTGTTACAGCTAGCCTCCAGAAGCTGCAGACCTCCGAGGACACAGTTATCACCGTGGATGCCAAGGCTGCTGGAAAAGGCAAGGTGACCTGCAAGGTGCAGACGCCCCAGGGGATGGAATTGGACATGGATGTGGTGGAGAATCGCGATGGGACCTTTGACATTTACTACACGGCCCCTGAACCCGGCAAATATGTTATTACCATCCGCTTTGGGGGACAGAACATCCCTAAGAGCCCCTTCCAAGTGATGGTAAGTAAACAAGTATTTAAAAAAAAATGCTGCTGTGTTTTTTTGCAAGCTGTACTTTTTTTGTTGTGACATTCAGTCTGATGAAACCAACTATTTTCTCTTCGCTCTGTATTGACAGGCCACAAATGAGCCGGTCGTTCCCCGCGATACAGTGGATCCACTCTTCCGTCCTGTCAACTTCCTCGTCCCTTTCATGCCACAGCAAGGGGAAATTACAGGTTTGACAAACAGACACAACAACACACCCATCACCCACAAAACATCTCCTTTAGGTCACTGACATTTAACTAAAGCGCTGTCAACTCATTTCCAGGTGAGGTGCGAATGCCTTCAGGAAAAACTGCCCGTCCGCATATCACCGACAATAAGGACGGCACCATCACAATCAAGTACCAGCCGACAGAGAGAGGTCTGCATGAGATGGACATCAAATATGACTGCAACCACATTCCAGGTAAGAAACACGTTATTTTTGAAGGAGTATATGTGGTTGTCTTTATTTAAATAACCTTTATTATTGCTATGTTTTTAATATGACAATGCCCAGCTCTCAGAGTCTCATTACTGTAATCCTTCTCTCGCCTATAGGAAGCCCTCTGCAGTTCTTTGTGGATGCTGTGAACAGCGGACTGGTGACTGCTTATGGCCCAGGTCTGAGTTACGGCATGGTCAACAAGTCTGCTACTTTCACTGTGGTCACAAAGAATGCAGGAGAAGGTACTACACATTGCTTCTCTACTGATATTTATGCAGCTATACAGTTGACCTCTTTTGCAAGCTCTTTTCATCACCACACGGCAAAAAAAAGTAACAATATGGGCATTGCTTCTCCCTCTCAGGTGGCCTGTCACTGGCAGTGGAGGGTCCCTCTAAGGCCGAGATCACCTGTAAGGACAACAAAGATGGCACCTGCACTGTGTCCTACCTTCCCCTGGCTCCCGGTGACTACAATGTCATTGTCAAGTTTGACAACAAGCACATCTCTGGCAGTCCCTTTACTGCTAAGATCACAGGTTAGGACATCAATTATTTCTCCTTATTCATTTACTTTTGATGTGTATTTTATTGTGTGAATTTTTAGAATCAGGTTTTTGGAGATTTGCAAATCATCTAAACCATTTTCTTTGTTATGTCAAGGGGATGACGCGATAACCAGGACGTCCCAGCTGAATGTCGGCACATCGGCTGACGTGTCCCTCAAGATCGCAGAGACTGATCTGAGCTCTCTGACCGCCAGCATCAGAGCACCATCAGGGAACGAGGAGCCCTGTCTGCTCAAGAAGCTGCCCAACAGACACCTTGGTGAGATATTCACCTGACAGTTACCCAATAATAACAGGAAGAGTAAAACGTAGACAAGATGAACTTGGATTCACCTAATGATTTTCTTTCTTTTTTTTACATTCACAGGCATCTCTTTCACCCCCAAGGAGGTCGGCGAGCATGAAGTGAGCGTGAGAAAGAGTGGCGTGCACGTGGCCAACAGCCCTTTCAAAATCATGGTTGGCCAGTCGGAGATCGGCGAGGCCAGCAGAGTCAAGGCTTTCGGTAAAGGCCTGGTGGAGGCACACACTTTCGAAATGGCCGAATTCTTTGTGGATACAAGGAATGCAGGTGAGCTTTGGAGACGGTGTATGTTTCACCTCTATTGCAGCCCAAAAAATACAATGGCAACACATTCTTCACTCTACCTCTCTTCTCCCATTAGGTTATGGAGGTTTAGCATTGTCAATTGAGGGTCCGAGCAAAGTGGATATCAACTGTGAGGATGTTGAGGACGGGACGTGCAGAGTGACATACTGTCCCACAGAACCCGGAAGTTACACCGTTAACATCAAGTTTGCTGAAAGGCACATCCCAGGTTAGAATGGTTTTTACCTGGAAAACATACAAATACAAAACCACCTGACATGGTAAAATGACAGAGATATGTATGTACAGTATGCATAACTGTTTATGTGTTTGTGCCCTTTAGGAAGTCCTTTCACAGTGAAGGTGACCGGAGAAGGAAGGATGAAGGAGAGTATTACTAGAAAGAGACAGGCTTCTTCTATTGCCTCAGTGGGCAGCACATGTGGCCTTAACCTCAAGATCCCAGGTGAGTAGAGCAAACCAGACAGAAGTGCTTAGAGGTTCTGCGGTCGAGCATCTCAAGATAGATGGACCTGCTCTGTACTCACATTTGTATTTATCGCCGTAGGAAACTGGTTCCAGATGGTTTCGGCTCAGGAGAGGCTGACCAGAACGTTCACCCGCAGCAGCCACACATACACCCGCACCGAGCGCACAGAGATCAGCAAGATCCGCGGTGGGGAGACCAAGAGGGAGGTACGAGTGGAGGAAAGCACACAGTTAGGAGGAGCGGGGAGCCCCTTCAGAGATGTGTTTGGAGACTTTCTGGGCAGAGAGAGCCTGAGCAGCTTCGCAGGCATCACTGCCAGACCTGAGGGTGAGATTCCAGACGTTAACCCAATTCTTGTGATTGAGATTGTTACATTTTTAGTGAAGGCAGGTGTGGAACATACAGCATACACATATAAATGGCCTTTTATTTTCTTATGGCATTGACAAAGAAACATATACCCACATCCTACACCCCTAACCTACAGTCATGGCCATGGGGTCCATAGACAAGCAACCAATAATGGATACAAAAAGCAGAGCAGAAAAGATAGACATCATAAAACATTTTTATAACTTTGGACTCCTCTGTGTCTTACTAAAGATAAAGGAGAGTGAAACAAATGATATAAATAACTGAGAAGATACATGAATAAATGGATGGAAAAGGAGCAAACACAAACACCAGAAGTGGGATATTGGATAAATTGCCAGCAAGCTGTCACATTAAATTTGAAATATGAATCTTTGTGTAATTGGGAAAAAGCTTGAATGCTTGAACTGTCCACTAAAAGGAGATATACATATTACAGTATTTTTTCCCCCACCAATAATATCTGTTATATATCCTGAGTAAATATCTCTCTTGTATCTAAACACATCCTTCTGTGCTGCTCTGCCTCATCCAGGAGAGAGTGGCTCTGTTGCCATGACGGCCCAGGTGACCAGCCCCAGTGGGAAGACAGCCGATGCGGACTTAGTGGACGGAGGGAGTAGCACATACAGCGTGCGCTTCATCCCTCAGGAGATGGGACCACACACTGTCAACGTCAAGTACAGGGGCCAACACGTCCCCGGCAGCCCCTTCCAGTTCACTGTGGGGCCCATGGGGGAGGGAGGACCACACAAGGTCCGCGCAGGAGGCCCCGGCCTGGAGAGAGGCGTGGCAGGAGCACATGGTAACGTTTAACTCTGTGGAAGTGGAAATACTATTCGAAACATGCTTTTGAAAATCTTTCATGATATTAAAGATGAACTTTCATGTAATTAAGCTTTGTTTTATCCTATGTAGCTGAATTTAGTATCTGGACCAGAGAGGCAGGTGCTGGTGGTCTGTCAATCGCCGTGGAGGGCCCCAGCAAGGCCGAAATCTCCTTTGAGGACAGGAAGGATGGCTCCTGTGGCGTCTCCTACATAGTGAAAGAACCAGGTATAGAACTTTTTGTCACCCCCGCGAGTTTAGATTGAATGATTTTATCATTTATCGGAGCGTTTTATGTCTCTGAACTGCTTAACTTGTCGGTAAGTCTTCCAATACTTCCTCTGGGTTCATTTGATGCTGAACGTAAATAACCGGTCTGCTTCCCCTCCAGGTGACTATGAGGTGTCAATCAAGTTCAACAACGAGCACATCCCTGACAGCCCATTCATCGTCCCCATCGCTACCTTGTCAGACGAGGCTCGCAGGCTCACTGTCACAAGCCTTCAGGTACAATTTCTCCCCCGCACACACACACACTCAGGCACACAAGCACACACACTCACACACACACACACACACACACACAGTCACAAAATATCAGGGCTGAATAATTACAGCAACATAATGTAGGACTGGTTGTAGATATTTCCGTCTGATTGCACTTTTGCCCTTGATGTGTAATTCAATGCCAGTGTTGGAGCATTATCCACATCACAACTATAATACAGAAATGCTGGCCGGTGATGAAGGGCTGGATTAACTGTCCCTTGCAAATGCGGGGCAACACAAGCTGTGGCTATGTGTGGGCAGTCAGAGAGTCTACGTGACTGTGTTTTAGTCTGAGATAAAAGCGAGCGAGAGAAGAGTGAGAGGATGATAAAGACTGTTTTAAAGATACCTGTGACAGCTCCAGATATATTGGACCCCCCTTCGCTTCACAGATGCTTGTTGTTTTAGTTGCTTTTACAGATTCTATCACAACTGCCAACAATGCTGGAATCGAGTATTTTGAGTTCACTTGAAAAGCCACTTCAGAGTGCTTTCTAGCACCAGAAGCCTGGGTGAAGTGCAATATCAGACCAATGTTTAAAATGTCACGCTATTCCTCTTATGTCTGGTGGGATGGCCCGTCTGCCTGAAGGGCAAAAAACACTAAACGCCTCGCTGTCAACTCTGACCTTTCCCGCCTCTCGCACCCAACCGCTCAATCTATTCTCGTTCAGGCATGAGTCACACACTTTTTGTCCCTCTTGGTGCAAAGACACACACACACACACACACACACACACACACACACACACACACACACACACACACACACACACACACACACACACACACACACACAGAGAGACATTCTGATCTTATTCTTCCCTTTCTGTTGTAGGAGAAGGACTTGAAGGTAAACCAAGAGGCATCTTTCATGGTGCAGCGAAACGGGGCTCGAGGTGTAGTCGACGCCAAAGTCCACACCCCCTCCGGCTCTTCTGAGGAATGCTACGTCACTGATCTCGACAGCGGTAAATTCACTTTATTTATTTTTTATATCTGTAAGCATCATGCACGAGTGAACAGATCAGTGATTGGTCCCCCTTGTGTCGTGTGCAGACAAGAACGCCATCCGCTTCATTCCACGTGAGAATGGAGTTCACTCCATCGATGTCAAGTTCAACGGATGTCACATTCCTGGAAGCCCCTTCAACGTGCGAGTGGGAGACCTGGGGCTGATCGGAGACCCAGGCCTGGTGACGGCACATGGCCCTGGACTGCAGGGAGGAACCACAGGTCGGTATCATCACCACTACACATATGTACCACACTTTCTGATCACTTTGCATGTTTTCCTAGTGTATCATGTTCAGCAATAAGTCTTTTCATCTTTTTTTTCCGTCTTCCAGGTTCAGCATCGGAGTTTGTGGTCAACACCTGTAACGCAGGCTCCGGCACTCTATCCGTCAACATCGACGGGCCGTCCAAGGTCAAGATGGATTGCCGGGAGTGTCCCGAGGGCTACAAGATCACCTACACACCGATGGCGCCTGGCAACTATCTCATCACCATTAAATACGGAGGGCCAGGGCACATAGTGGGCAGCCCTTTCAAAGCCAAAATCACAGGTTCGCTTGACCAGTCATTCTTCCCATCTGATCTTGTGGATGACAAAGTGTCTGGATTATGAAACAAAATGTTCCTCTGAAAATGTTATGTCATCTTCGTTTCGAACTGCTCCCAGTACATCTTACATAAAAAGCTGCCTTTTTCCCTGGCACTGTACGCTGATATATTCCTCCTGCCATTACTTGGTGCGTACAAATCCCTTCTTTTAAATAGTAAAAGATAAAAATACTTTGAAAAAAATATGAATATAACTCCCACGAGTCGGGAAAGTTCACTTTATTTGAAAGTGGTTTTAGAAAATTGTCCCTATTTGAACTCAATCACCAGTCCTTCTTCCCTGGCCTTATCTGTAACTCAGATAAGGCCAACCCCTCCTCACAAGCAGCAGAGGCGTGTTTGCTTTACTCATATCTTCGTCGATACTGAGTGTATTATGTAATGTCTGGACTAAGCCTTGATGACATTAGATAACCCCTCTCTTTCTTTCTCTCGCTGTCTCCTGCTCCTACAGGCGCCCGGCTTTCAGGAGGACACAGCCTCCACGAGACCTCCTCTGTCTTGGTGGAAACCGTTACCAAGACGTCCAAAGTGGGCGGCGCCTACAGCTCCTCTTCCTCCACCACCTCCACACAACTGACATCCGATGCCAGCAAGGTGGTGTGTCGTGGAACGGGGCTGGCCAAGGCTTTGGTCGGACAGAAAAACAATTTTACAGTTGACTGCGGCAAAGCAGGTGAGCTGATCACATCCTTTTAGTCATTCAGTGAAAGGAAAAATCAAACACACATTGTTTCTACAGACACAACAGGCTAGAAGAATATCGATGACACTCTCTGAGATAATGTTGTTAGGGTGAAAAACAAATGCCAGTTCTCATATCGAGCTGAAATAACATAAAAGTAAAAAGAAGCAAGCAATCATTTGGAGTTGTGTTTCTGGCTGACTGATTCCAGTACTCACTCACTCTCCTTTTAGTTCTCTTTAAGTCTCTCCACCTGCTCTTGTGGGAAATATCTGGCTCTTTAGCAGCTTAAATGCTCCACTATATTCAAAACCCTAGTCGCTAACTTTGTCTGGCATTTGGTGCTGGGCGGGCAGGCGGCAGTCATTATATCAGAGCTTATAACAGCCTGCTGCTGCTGAAAGGACGGTAATGAATGTGAGTGAATAGAACTGTGAAGTTGTGGATCTTAAAACCAATACAAAGAGCTGAAACGACTGACACTAAAACGCTGAGGTGATATGAAGCATCAGACAATTATTCTGCTAGCTACCTCTCTTACCTTATAATCATTGCATGCATTGGTTGTATTGACATTTTGATTAGCTCGGCTGCTACAAACCAACACACAGACACACACGCACGCGCACGCACACACACACACGCACGCACGCACGCACGCACGCACGCACGCACGCACACACACACACACACACACACACACACAGCAACTTTTGAACACCATGATTAAGCCCCTCCCTCTCTCTCTGCTCTGTCCAGGTACCAACATGCTGATGGTGGGCGTGCATGGACCCCAGGCTCCCTGTGAGGAGGTGTATGTCAAGCACATGGGCAACAAGCTCTACAACGTCACCTACACCGTCAAGGACAAGGGCAGCTACAGCGTCATCGTAAAATGGGGCGACGACAACATCCCCGGGAGCCCTTTCAATGTGGCCGTACCCTAAAAATAAACTGACACCAATGCCCTCCCCCCCGTCCCCTTCTCCTCCCTCTACTGATCCACCGCCCTCGTTTCTTGTCAACGCATCAATCAAGATTCCCCGGTGCTTCTTTCCGTTTCCCGACTCTTTTTGCTCTTCAGTGGATTACAATATACTCAACATGCACTAAAAACCTGCAAGGACATTTGCTTACAGTTTTTCTTCTTCTTGATGACAGAATGTCTATTGTGCCAAAGTTTTTGTATTAACTCCAGAAATTACATTTTACAAGTACGCATCCCCATTTTAGACTGACGCAAAAGGCAACAGCGTGGTTTACGAGTCTCCCCCCCCCCCCCTTAAGGGATTTCTGGTTGAATCTGTTCGCTCGGTCTATAACATTTCTCCCTCCGTATCTGTTGTGTTGTAAACGAATGCCATAATATTTTAATGATGAGAGGTGTTGGAGTAATCAACCGTTTTAAAGTGTGATAAGATATGGTTTTGTATGGTTTAAGAATGAGAAATTGACTTTGTTTTGTTATATTAACCTATATTTTTTTGTAAGTCTTTGCAGACCTAATAAAGATTGAATGGCTAACTTTCCAGACAAAACCTGATTGAATTTATTTGATTCCCACAATGCTGACAGACCCCCCACTAGCACAGCAACAGGCATTTCTTTCTCTTCATATTTACATAGTTTCATCATGCAGCTATTTTCAGACCACTGCTGGCTCTTCCATCTGAGCAGCCTTCTTATAATTCCTCCTGATCACCAAGGATCTCTGCTGAGTATCTGACCAGTATATGGTAGATTGTTAGATTTCATGCTTTTCTAACATTTAGCTTCACATCTGCGGGGTCTCATGATAGCCCTCTATATCAATTCAGCACTGCTGATTAATACCGCATTGATGAAGCACTCTCATTTACATGTCCAGCTGTAATCACAAGATGGCAGCATAGTCAAGCTCTCCTCCATATCTACGTCTCTAAGTCCAAATACACTACAAGAGGAAATCTCCATTGTTCCCAGTGAAAATTAACTACACCATCTTATACACAGGGGAGCGTAGAGAAACCAGAGGCATCAGCTTCCATTGTGTGTGTAATTAATCCTATTGGATCGGAGATGGAACACAAGTGGTTTTCTGTTGTGGGATCCTCATGGGGCTGGAAGAGGGCAGACCCTGCTGAGGGACAATTCAAGCAGAAAGGAAAGGGAGTATCAGCTTTTTACTAGTGTGTTCCCACGCATGTGTGTGTGACATCACTCCTGTCTCCTCCATGGCCTATTAGCATGTTTTTCTGTGTCCCTTTGCATGGTCTGCAGACCTCGGTCCCCACAGTGAGTCAACCAACCCAGCCTCCACGCGCTGCTGACACATACCACTGGCAACCGGCACCATTCTTCACAGAGAGGAGCCTATAATTAGGTGCTAATTTTCTCTGGTTCCACTGTGACACACGATGCTGGGGGCCATGGGCGATGCAAGACAGAGCATGGGCAAGCAAGTGTGTTTGATGAACAGTGGCGAGAGCTCCACTACCAGACCATCGGGCCAAGTGGCTAGTGCTAGTACCTGCTATATTACTGACCCAATGCTGACGTTGGGGGCCGGTTTGCAGCAGGGCCCACCCACGTCAGTCTGTGCCCATCCTGGCTTCTCCAGACCGGGACCTAGGCGTCTGTCCACCACAACATGTTTATCTGGAGTGGATGCCAAGTGACTCACAAAATTTGCGTGGAAGATACTGCTCCTCCCCATGCAGACAGCAGTGATCATCCAGCAAGCAGAGAAAGAGAGAGAGACAGAGAGAGAAAGAGAGATGGGGGGGGGGGGGGGGGGGGGGGGAGAGAGGGCAAAGACTCTGTGTGGGAGGACGAGGGGGAGAAAGATGGATTAGAGGAAGAGAATGGGATTTAAAGCATCCAGATGGAAGAATGGGAGACAGACAGGCAGGCACACAGACACACAAAGAAACAAACAAGCAAAAGAACATTTGCAGACACACACAAATGCACTGCACATGAGTCAGCCACTGCTCCAAATTCATTCACAGCATCCTAATGCAGTGTAAAGCTCAACCTTCAGAGCGCTCCTAAATGTTGGACTTAGTGAAATGGGTGATCTGATGACTTATTCATTCTGTTCCGAGGAGGATCAATGGAGGGGTGCTTCTGTCTCTGTTAAATCTCTATCATTGTCACACACACACACACACACACACACACACACACACACACACACACACACACACACACACACACACACACACACACACACACACACACACACACACACACACACACACACACACACACACACACACACACACACATACACACACACACACACACACACACTGGAAAAATCTGGATTATGTTAAGAGTAAAATTGTGTAAAGGCATGCCCCCAAAAGCTTTTGAAGTTGGTGCTCTCAGGGGGCAAAAATCTCATTCTGTGCTTGGCCCTATCATTCTGACTCCTACTCTCCTCTCTCCCTCTCCCTCCCTCTGTCTCCATCTACTCTGATCCAGCCTCTCCCTACCTTCCCCCCAATTTAATTTTTTCCTCCCTCACTCCAAATTCCAATCAATCTAAGCCTCTGCAGATCTAGTGCTTTATTTTGTCATCTCACTTCTACTGCCACCACAAGCCTTGTCTACGGCCACGCTTCCTCCTGCATTCAACCTCTATTTATCAATGCAGCCAGTCTCTTGCCTCAGATTGAAATCCCTATAGATTGCGTAGCGAGACACTAACATCGCTGGAAGCAGGTAGAACATGAGGAAAAACTTCCACGGATGAGCGAACAGACAAACGAAACGCTAAACGAATATTTGCACAAACAAATGGCCGCCCGGCTGGGTAAATTAATGGACATAAAAAGAGAGAGGGTGGAAGGGAGGGATCCTTGTAGGAATTCATACGTTTGGTTTCCATCCCAGCCCAAGGCCCTGGTATGTAATTGCTTCATGCATAGTTGATACACTGCATAATCAAACAAATACACACAATTCTTTTCCACGTGTTTATGTAAAAGGCTGCACTTGCATTTTGCAGGACATTGGTAGAGCTCAGATTCCATGGGAGGCGCCTTATAAAGGGAAAAGCTCATTCATATCTGAGTGATTCAGAATGGACAGATGCACACGGGACAAGTGAAAGGTATGCTCTCCTATGTGAATGAATCAGCACCATGTTGTGTTTTATTCATATAGAACAAAGATGAAATATTTATACCAGTGTTGTTGCTATGCTTTCTTCTGTGTCTCTTTACCCCTGGTGAACACACATCCTGATTACAAATCAGACAGACTCTGGTCACAAATTGGATCCCGTCACGTAGGATCAAAAAAACAATGCAAATGCAGTGAAGGAGTTCCCACTGGGCGTCAGCAGATTGTGTTCATGCAGCATGTAAATGCAAGAAGCACAAGGCTGGTCCAACCTATCTCAAACCAATAGAGGCAAGTTGGAGAACGTGTTGCATTATATAGAGGGATGGATTTCTGTTGATGCAAGCCTTGGACGAGAGATGCATGCCAAAGACCGCCGCAAGCAAATATACAGAAGATCACACAGATTTTCTTCGCACACACACATAAACTTGACCAGACATTCATACTTAGAGGCACATAAACCCCAGCAGCATCACACATGAAAAGAAACAGCATGATGCAAAATGGTTTGGCTTCATGAGCTGGACGAACAGCAACAGCCAGAGGCAGAAAAAGAATGAAAGCCTCTCTTTTGTATGAGAAAGGTGTGCTCACAACACTTTTTTCGAGCAGCAGGGACATGTCAGGGGCAAAGTCCCCATGCCTCCATCTCTAATTGGAGCGTATCCCTCTGCACTGTCCCTCTAACACTACAGTGTGATGGCAGGATGCTGTGCTAATGGATAGCCCCCCTGTGGAGTGCTTGTCCTTGATGTGCGCAGGTTGACGGTGGCCACGCTGAGGGTAGACTGCAGATTAGAGGCAAATCAGAAGATTTGTTTGTCCTCTCCAAGCGGGGCGGGACATTCAAGGAGAGAGAGCAGCCATGGCTGTGATGGAGTGGGTGAGGCCGGTGCGACAGATGTGTGTGTTAGTGTGACGAATGTGTTCTGGGTGAGCACGCTGCGCTGGGTCACCGACACCTGGAGAAGGAGCATAAGCCCATCAAATATCCAAACGCTGTGTTTGATTGGATCGATGTCCGAAAGGCAAACAGCTGAGCCAAAGGTATAGCTTTTTTGTGATAACACCTTTGGTGAAGATTCAGGAGTAGATAACGACGTTGTAATTACCTGTGCTAAATTGGAACTGTGGATGCTCAATGAGCTATAAACAAGGTTACTCTGGTCCCCTTGGAGTAATTGTTTCAAAAGCCTGCAACAGTCTGGTCCATTGATGGCGAAATTGGAAGGGGTGGTCTCCTGTAATTTCTCAGATCACTGAAGCGTGGCCTGTATGTGGGAGCTGAAACTCAGGCCGATTTGAAATGGAGGCACAACTTTGTTCCCTCTTACTGTAAGAGCCAAAGTCATTGGTCTCAATCAGCTTTTAGCCCAGAGATGATGTGGGCCTATGGGTCATTGGGCACCACCTGCACTGCTTTTTACATTCCAGTGAGTATGCCAATTCCTGTTATGGAATAACTCTTCAGTCATGACCACAGTGCCTCTGAGTAAATCCTGTTGTATTAGAATATCTGCACAGGTGGTTACATCTATTTCCCACCAGGTAAGCTCTGCTGAACAGAAATACATCCTATTTGATGCTCTTTGCATATGGGCCGTCTGTTAATATTAGCATAATGGAATTCTGAACAAACACATAAATTCCCTAATTAATATCAGCATCAGGCCAAGCCAAATCATGCTGTGGCCCTTGAGTTTTGAGAGGGCGACGATTTTCCAAACATTACGGGGTATAGCCAAAACACGTGTTGGACTTAATTAATTGTTGAATCTTAATACACTAAGGAAGCATTGCATGATGAGATGTTGTGTCTGTCATGCAGGTTTCACCATAGGAAAGCTGCGGACAGACGGGTTATCCCTCTGATCCTCCTAGCTTACTCCTCAGCTCACATCACACCATGTAATGGTGAAATTCACAGCCTTGTTGCTGTGATCTCTTACTAATTTACTATTCTTCTCTGCATTTTGTCCTTTGTACCGGACTGTCTGGCTGGGGTGACTGTTATGCATGCATCTGTGGGAGAGCTACAGCTAGTTTTTATCAGAGTTTGATTATTTCAGAGTCACCTCCTTCTGAACCTACCAACCGAACACTGGGCTGTCTGTACGAATGACAAATGAGAGGAATCACAATAAATGTGCCGCAGCAAATTGATGCTGGGAATGTCATTTTTGACTGCTGTATGAGAGAATGTGATATAATGTATCATTGCAGTGTGCACAAGTCGCAAAGTGTTCATAGATTAAAACGCCCACACAGACGGACACACATACATACGCACGCAGGCACGCACACATCTTTAGGATTGCTTCAAAATGCATGCGTTGCAGCCACTCTGTCTTCTAGATGCGCTCCCCAGCCATGATTAATAATGTGTTGCTTACATTATTTAGAATCTTTAAACTAGACACATCTTTATTAACATGTATATTACATTATCATGTATGTTCAGGCAACATTAGTGTCGCGTGGGGCGACTGTGGCTCAGTTGGTAGAGCGGGTCGGCCGATGATCAAAAGGTTGGAGGTTCGATCCCCGCCCTGCCACCTGTGTCATAGTTGTTGTGTCCTTGGGCAAGACACTTCACCCACCTTGCCTCGTGTGAATGTTGATAGTTAGCCTGCTATCGGTGTGTGAATGGTAACGTGGGAATGGGAACAGGTCTCCCCTGCAAAAGAGTCTTCGGACTCAATGGGATATACAGTACCTGTATAAATAAAGGTAAAAAAAAATAATAAAAAAATAAAAAAATCTCGGTCCCCATGAATTTAATTAAGCATGTTTGTCTTTAGTGTGCTTTGGGTTGCTGCAGGCTGCTCACGAGGACTGGATGTCCGGGAATGTCATTAACATTTTATGCACATCGGACCGGCCGAGTCACCATCAGATACAGAGAGGCTACTTGTCATTACTCGAGAGTGGAAAGATAAAGGTGGAAGGATTGGAAGGTTTGACTTAGTGGAAAAAATTGGATGACAAATCTGGTGACAGAAAAGATCATGGCAGTGATCATCACAGGAAATCAATCACAGGAACATCTGATGAATGCAGGCTCTGTTCCATATGCAGGGTACAATAGCTACCACATTTAATATCATATATTGACATTTACATAGAAAATATACAGTAAGAAGATTCTATACTGTTAAAATCATTAAAGGTACAGTCTGTGGTTTTATACACATATAAATTAAAGACAGTTTCTCATTTGGAATTAATGTTTTTTTTATATATATAAAAAAACAATGGCTTTGTAGCCTCAGCTCGTACCCCCATCGGTGACACAATCTCTGTTTAGAAGCTGGTACCTACTGTTTAGGAACATCGGCAGAGGAGGTAACAAAATAGTAGGTTCCAAGTACCAGGTACTTTAACATATTGGAAAAACCAAAAAAGGTCGTTGTAGTAAAAAAAGAAAAGAAAATTGGTGTAATATGTCAGAGTTTTGATAACAGCTTGTCCCGCTGCCCCCAAGTGGCACTTTTTGTATCAGTATTAATTCCATGTCAGAAGGGGGTGAACGTGTAGTCATATTTGGTCTTATAGATCCCATATACTCCCATTTATCCTGTCCAAAGCATGGATCAAGTTGGTAACATGACATGGATCAACCTTGAATTTCACTAACAAGATCAGAAGCCTCATTGTCATGTACATATTTAAGCCGACTGCCTATAACCGACATTTAAATGAGGAGGGGTTTGGGGGAGAGCTTATTATTATTATTATGCTATTATTCCCAGTGTTTCCTGTTGGGTTAAATGCTCCAAATCCAGTAGAAAAGACAGGAAATTAATCTAGTTCACTCGAATGGGATAATAAACCGTGTGCAATAAGCATAATGTAGAAGTGAGTGGCAGCTTTTATCTCGGCTTGTAGGTGTGTGTTAGAGTGAAAAGGAATAAGAGAGAGAGAAGGGGGGGGGACCATATGGGCTTGTGTGCTGATGTGTATGCCCATGTGTGCATGCGTTGTCTGTTTATGTGTTTATGGATTTGTAAGTCCAACGGGGCGACGGGGGGGATACAATTTAGTTCTGTTGTGATCCAGTCCCAGCTGTGTCTCATTAACTGCTGTCATTTTAATCCTCTTAGTCAAATCCCATAATTTTGTCCATCAACAAGAAATAAGCAACAGGGCGATGATTAAGCTACCCAGTTTCACTCATTCAAAGTGGAGGAAGTCTAGACAGAGTCAGCACTGGTTCAGTACTATCCAAACCTAGGGGTTATACATAAAAACAACCAGGGGGCCTTTTCTTTAAACTTTCATCCACTACTTGGTGCAAAGCTATAAATTAATCTGGTTTTGGACTCTTGCAAAATTCTGGGAGCTGAAAGTTTTTATTTTTTTATTTGCAGCTTTACCCGGTTCATCTTTGGATTCTCTTGGGAGGATGAGCAATTCCGCTACGTTACGTATAACGCTCTGGATGCCTGCAGACAAATTCTAGTTTACCCATGTGATTTTCTTTTTTTTTAATGTATGACTGACTCAGTCTCTGCCTCCCGGTGGCCTGACAGTCCTCTCCCCTCAGTGATGAAAGCTATTTTCTCCTCTTTCCCCACAGTGACAGCTGGTGTGTGTGCTCCTCACCAGCAACACTTCAGCTCGGACCAGCTCTATGTATAGATTTGCCGTCATTGAAAAGGCCTATTTCGGTAGTGGTCCGTTCTGCTATGAATATATGCGCAACATTCTGCCGTGCTTTACTTCCAGTGCAATTACCTTGTTCTCTGCAAATGAGTCTAATAATGCTGCAATGCGCAACCTCTTCAGGGAACATCAAATCCAACTTCTTTTCGTGATGAGAAACTCAACATGATTGTCCAAATGTCAAGCTGTCCCCCAGGAGGCATTGTAATGTACACAGAGCTTGTGGTTGGTTTTAATTGTGACATTTATGAGATGTGGGAGAGCAACGTTTGTGCCCCCCATTCTACTGAGAAAAAACTACCCAGAGGATTATTTTTTTCCCATGGTAGGAGTGAATCGTCCATTAATTGCAGGAACAACTGGAGAATCGATCTGTCAGGTAGTATTTTACTGAGCTGCAAATTTTCCCTGGAAGCTGTTAGAATACTGGGAGAGGGGTTGCAGTATGTCTGAGCCCACAGTGTATGGATATACTTAACCACACTGTGTTACCATAGCTTCCCACCATGCCTATAAAAGTTCAAATCAACACATTGCAATTACCATCTATTCCTCGGAGTACAGCTGCCCATAGTGGCTGCCTCAACCAGGAGAGTTAGGACAAGCTTCACTGCTTTATTCTCCCTTATGTCATCCTGGGCTGAAAAACAAGATTAAATTGGTTCTGCTCAACTATTTGCTGTCAGCTAAAAGTAGATGGTTCAGCCTCAGAAAAAAGGTATGCTGTGAATCTTCGACCAAACACTCCCTCAAACAGAGAATAAAGGCGTGTGCGTGAAACGTATGTACATGGATGCGGATGCACACGCACAACATCGCACACAAGAAACAAAAAAATAAAAAATACAAAATAAAGCCAAGAAATTCAAAGGCAGATTCAGAAATTCACAATTACAAAAAGGACTCACGGAGAGAGGCTTGCACACACTCGTACACACATACACACACATACACACACACTTGGTAAACAGTAAACACACATTAGAACACACAGACCACACAGTCAAACATTAGTGGTGTGTCAGAAGTCTGTCATTTCTTGTTAGGAAGATATGAAGGCTCAGGACGGATTTGTGACCTTTGTTGTGACTGTGGAGCGTGTTTTTCCCCCTTTGGAGGAGATGATTAATTTCAGTTATTTACATTACTGCCCCGAAGGCTCCTCAGTAGGGCCTTACACATTTGTCATTTCCACTGCACTGTTTTTCAAATGGAAATGAAATAGAATGCACAGCCTCCTGGGTCCACCTCACAGAGACTCTTTTAAGAAGGGAAGGCGCTGGAAAAAAAACTGTATTTGCCCATAATAAAACAGCCGTGACAACATGGTGCTGCTGCAGTCACACCGTGCAGCAAAGTCTTTTGGCTCTAGTAAACAGCAAAATAATCTTGAGAGCTGTGAGGTGCTATATTCTCTTGTCTCTTATATTCTCTCTCTACAATTCCCACACTGATCTTGCTTAATTATAACTCTGATTGGATGGGCACAGTCCATAAACCAGCCATTACACTGGTGCAATCCAGCTGCGGATCTGCACTGCTTTTTTGAACATTTGCTTTATAGATTTCGGGAGCCATGACTTTCCCCAGATGTCTGTCTCTGTATTCCTGCACACCCATGCAACAAGCAAACACACACACACGTCTTGGGGAAACACCTGGTAAGTTTATGTTCACCCTGTTCTCACTTCCACTTTCTACCTCTCTTCCAACAGTTTCAGGACTTCATTTTTTGCACCTCCTGGGAGCGTGGTGATGAAGTAAAAAGAAGAAAAGTGAGAGGTAAGAACAGGGAGTTACAGAGGAAAGTGAGAAAGACTGGAAGAAGGTGTCCTGAGAGCACTTTTTGCTTTATGGAAAATGCTGCGGCTAATCCTCTGAGTGTCATTGCACTCTCTCCGCATTCGAAATATAAGAACCTTTTTTTATTAAGGTAAGTACAGACACTACCCAAGACGTGACTATCTCTGTCCCCCTGCCCCTCCTATTTCTCTTTCTCTTTCTTACGCAGCCTCAACAAAAACAAAACACTGACAATCGACTGAGCATGAGCTTTGCTTCATAATGACCAGGCATTAGATTTTCACCAACACAATCAGGCTTTTTTTCTGCCGTTAGATGAAAACCGAAGCACAGTCATTGTTTTCATCATTAGGACCTGCTGAGTTTCACTAAAATAGTCTGATTGGAAAACAGCAGCCACTGATGAGCCAAAAATGACTTCTGATCAATTATGCAAATAGAATCTACAAACACTACGCGTTTCCTCGTTCTACGTTAAACAAACGCTTTATTCTCCCCGATGACAAGAGCTGTTCCCTGGGGTTGTATTACTACAGCTGGCCTACAGCTGTGATCATAACTTAACGTCTCTCCATAATGGGGTTGGCCCTGGGAGCAAGCTGACCTGTTAGGCCGGGGACTGCTTGGCGGCAGTAATTACACATGTGAGCCATTTAAATGAGCATGATTAGCCGGTAACAAGCTGAAAGAGTGAAAGGAGGTGATTAGAGAACTGCGTGCTGATTCCTCTGCCTGTGGGGAAAAAATACCAAACCACTGCAGGTGAATATTTGTGTTGCTTTATGCAGTAATAGTTGCTCTAACGATGTTTATACTCGTAGTGGAAAGCCCAACCTAGGTAATAACATGTGATGTTGCTACTCTAATTTCTACAAAAAGGCACGCCAAGCCACAGGGAAATAGAAGTGCATTGGTGTTGCCGTGTCTGCTCGGGCAGATCAGAAAAAAATTAAATCTATTTCACATAAGCACTTCGGCTTAGGTCTTTCACATTGTGTTTATTTCAGTCTCCTGTTTAATTTAGCCAGGCGCCTGTATTGTCAGCGTGGCCCCTGAGCTGTCCTCAAAGCCCCAGCATTGCCCTCTGGCATTTTTTCTCTCTTTACAGATAAAGAACCCCTGGCTAAGCCCATCAAAAATTATTGCACTTTAATGTGGCAGGTTTATTCATAGAATGCATTTATTATTATCATTTATTTTAGCATCAAAAGACATGCTGCATCGTGGGATTCTAAAGTGTGTACGTGCTTCTTGCCCTCATAATATCTGACAAGCAGCTCCTTCAGTGTGCACTGCAAGCAGGATCCCAAATCTGACAGTTTTTTTTGTGGGATTTCAATAATGATCCCTGTCAAAACTATTTTCCAAACCCATTTAGATATTCATGAGTTTAACCACACACCTTTGGCATCACTTTTAAAGCCACCACAGTCGCTCCGGCAAGTGCACAAATCCTTAATTATCCATAAAACCTACACTAAAACTTTGATGGATTAAGATTTAACAGCGTTCCTCTGATCATTTTGAAAGGGAGTTGAGTGCATCACGGCAGCTGAACCAAAAAAAAAAGGTAGTGCAAAGCAGCCACGTGACCTGTGTGTTCGGGTGACTGAACTGCACTCGGTGCAGAGTGAACCACTGAGTATGACTACAGTTTTCAATATGAATACGAGTAACTGTTGCATTAAGTAGAACATGGCATGAAATTGGAATCAGTGATTGGTGGCCTTAGTATAGGTCAGTAATAAAGCAGGTCACATCTTCAGTAAATGCTCACAAATGCACATAGCCATGTCCGAACACAAATTTGATAATGATCCTTCACTCATCTTGAAACAGTTTTACAGCAGCGGGCCTGTTCCAGCCGCCATTGCCATTAATAACATATTAAAGATTGTACGTCTGCTTTGAAAATTATAATATTTTTGCAGAGGCTCAATTTGAAATCCATCACTGGTGTAGGGGGCTCATTACTACTATGTAGCCAAGGAATTATCGGAACAAGGCCCCTTTGCTGCCTGTCCGTCATTATAACACTGTCAGATGTGCTTTGGCTGTTAAAGGGAGCACGGGGACTTATCTGCTCAGCTGTAAAATGATTTTCTGTCTCTCCAAGAGATACCAGGAGTGTGTGTGTGTGTGTGTGTGTGTGTGTGTGTGTGTGTGTGTGTGTGTGTGTGTGTGTGTGTGTAAGGGGGGTATCAGTGATCTGAGAGTAATTAAGATATGGGCTCACATCACACAAGGGGCTTTGCACGTGGGAGACGAGCAGATAAAAATTATGTGAATTTTTTTAGTTTAAAGGGGGACTTTGATTAATTACAAAACTCTCAGAGGATGCCCCCCCCACCTCCCTTTAAATTGAACTGCCATCCAATAGCTGCTGTGTGGGAGCTGATGACCTCAACACCTCCCCTTCATCTTTAATAGGCAGGTTATCTCATTATTCATTGCAGCTCACCAAGTCATTTGCCACATTGCTCTTTCTGCAAGACTGAAATACATCATTATCTTTGTATCAAGCTGTTCCACCTAAAGATTTTCTTTAAAGGGTAAGACAATCGTGCGCTCAACGGAATTTCAATTGAGTTTATGACACATATCTTTACTGTTCCTTTCACGTTCGCTACACACACTCTGATGACAAGGTTTCATTATTGATATATTACTCTGAAAAATAGCCATGGGTGTTATTCATAAACCTAAACATATTTGAGGATTTTTTTTGTGTAAATGCAAGTTATATGAAAAGATTGATACCATCTCATTTAATTTGAAGGTACAGCCAGCACTTTGTAAGCTTAGGTTAGCTTAGCACAAAGACTGCAAACAACTAACTTACTCTATGCAAAGGTAAGGTTACATTTGATTTGTTTTCAACCTTAAAAAAATCTAATTGTTAAGATGATGAATCTGTGTTTCAAGGGAGTTACCTGCCAAACTATTTATTGGCTCTTAGCAGTTTCCAGGCAACCTGTGGACAGTAGTAGTATGAAAGAAACATAACATGAGTAATTAAGTGAGCTTACCCTCTATGTCCAGTCTTTATGCTAACCTAAGCTAAGCTAACCGGCTCCTGTAGCGTTTTACTGAATAGACAGGTATGAGAGTGGAATCAGTTTTCTCATTTGCTCTCTGCTGGTAAACTAATAGGCAAATTTTCCCCCAAATGGCTCACTATTCCTTTAACTGCAGCATGTGGAAACATCAGCCCCATATGTGATGCTGTGTGTATTAATTTGGTCAAATTCAGGATTGCTTGGGCTCAATTCCCCACAGAGTTGCATAATTGTTCATTCACAGTCCGGAGAGTTACACAACAAAAGCAGTTTGAATTAATGAGCTAAAGGAAAAAGAGAAACATTAAATGAAATATGCTAAAAGAAGCAAATTGTTCTAGGCTTTCATGTGGATTGATCACCATGTCTGCTCCCTGTCATCACCTCTTTGTCCATGTAATTTTTCTATGACTGTGGTTTGCTGGCTTTCTAGTAAAGCAGAAATGATCCTACAAAAGTGGCTCAAAGCGGCTTTAGATTAAAGTGCTGGCGCTTATCGCAGTTTACTGATATGATGTATGTAGAGACAGCTCTCCTTCATTTTCCTCTCCTCCAAGCTGCGATGCTTATGATTGATACAAACTTTCAAAGGGAGTAAATTGTTTTGCTTCCTCCAAACAGGGCTAATAGGCCACACTTATATACACCCCCACTAAGAGTTCAGTTTTTTTGTCAACCCTTGTATCTCTGGGCCTGTGGACAACAACGCTATTATATCTAGTTCAATGGTACATCTTAGTTACCTGGTTGTTCTACTAAAGACTACTCGCTGAATACTGAAGTTTTCCTCATATGGGACTGAGGAATGGATTCCAAAAACAAAAAGACAGAATGGTAACCAAAAGACGGACTAGAAGAGAAACACATTTTGCAGTCCAGATGAAGGGGAGGTGGAAGAGCCTTGTGCTGAGCCTTCATGACGATATTTCAACCTGAACAAACAAGCTGAGCCTCACAGAGAGAGAGGCAAGCATCGATCTACCGTGCTCCAATCATAATACATCCACTTTCCCCCTAAGTTTACTTTCTGGCATTCTATCAGGACTTTATAAATTATTTTGGGTGACAAATCGATCCGTTGCTATGCCCCCTTCGCTCTGCTGAATGAAGGAAAACTTGATTGTGTGCAGTGTGTGTGTGTGGGTGTGTGCTTATGTAAATTTGTCTGTGCACGCTCTTTGTGTGTGTGTGTGTGTGTGTGTGTGTGTGTGTGTGTGTGTGTGTGTGTGTGTGTGTGTGAGTGTGAGGATACACTTGCACGAGTGCTTGTGTGTCATCTGCTTTGGAGGCATCATCTGCCATCTGGCCTCAAAGTACAGGGGCCACATGGAGAGAAAGCAAATGTCAGTGGCCAAGCCGACCATTGCCAAGTACCGACAAATGACGTCAGGAGAAGCCCACACTGTCGCTGCCCAAACAAACCACCCTGCCACCGAGTCCCATCCCCTCATGACCCTTTGCCTCAGTCACTGTCACCTTAGTAGTCTAATGATGGCGAAGGTGATTTAGGAATTAAAGCTTATTCTAGTGTGGCACAAAGTAATAGTTACTCTGGAAAAGAGTTCAATTTTGAGAACAAGTATATAGGGGAGAACGGGGTAATCTGAGCCACTTTTTACATTTGCTCCCCTCTAAGCGAGCTAAAAGGATGTATCACTCAAATTTACACATTTCCCATTAATTCAGGATGTTTCCTAGAAATGGGCGTTAGCAAAAAAAATTCAAGACAAAGGGCAGTGAAAATATGATTGTTTAAAAAAAAGTTGTCATGTGGCTCACTTTACCCCAGCTGTGGGGTAAACTGAGACAGACCAGAAAAATCAAGGAGGTAAAGTGAACCACTTACTTTTTCCACTCTGAAACTACCATAACAACAGATATTGTAACAGTTAGAATCCTGAACGCTAGCCACACATTCCAGAACTAATGTCGGACTAGTAAAAGAATGATGGGGTTTGGTCAATTAAGCAAAGCACATTTTTTAAACACTTGAAAGTAACTCTGAACAAAATCAAATACAACATATCATAATTCAAAAGGTTTTAATAAGATTCAAATGAAAGATAGAACCAGTTAGATTAGAACACAGTCTGGGGGTCAGCACACAGGACCCTTAGAGCCAGCTTGTGTCTGGGGGTCAAAGCATAGGAAAATCAGAACCAGCGAGAACAGCCTGGGACTCAGAACACAGGAGAAGACCCAACTGGATTATAACATCAACCTGTCATACTCTACAACTAGGCCTACTCTACATTCCAGCCCTGAAGGTTACAGGGAAAGATGAGAAGGTGCTCTTTCCATGTGGTTGCCCCAGGTCGTCTTCCTGGTGTATTTCCTTGGCATGATGGCTTTTCTACAATGTGTATGACATTAAAATAAAACATATGTTATGTAATATTACATTAAAATATGTTTAAGACTAAACTTAACTTGTGCCTCATGGTGGGGGAAAGTGAGACAGTGGCTCACTTTCCCCCACATCATTTGGCTCACTTTCCCCCACCACCACAATTTGAGAAAATACTACCTCTCTTAGCATTTCAGGCTAATCTTTAGCTAATATCATCACATCGTTTTTATATGTTGGTAGTTCATCAACACGTATGATAGAAGTTTTTCTACGTGAATACATTTGCTTTGGCACAACAGTTGATTAAGTTGACAGCAAGAAAATTTACTTTTACATGCAAAATACCTATTTTGGTGAAAAAAACATGCTTACTACATCACCATGAGGTCCTCTCTTTCAGGGCCAAGGGAAGTGAGAGGGGCTTGAAAACATATATCTCACATGACCACAAATGTTTTCCGTTGCCTAGATACAGGGGGTGGCTCACATTACCCGATGCCTCAGATTCCCCCGCTCTCCCCTATGTATATTTATACATACAAAACAGGCATTGGAAAGAAGTTAAGTGTTGGGTAGACAACACACTGATGGCCTGAAGTTGTGGGTATTTATGGACAGTCCCCCCAGTCAGATTAAACAAAAAAGACAAAAAAAGAGAGGAGAGGATTTTTTTATACTTACGCCTGAACCGAACTTATTAAAGCCAGTGACATTTAAGTAACAATCAGCTGAAATGGCAATGAAATTCTGCACACGATCCAATGAAACAGTACTTCACATCTGCCAAACAAAAAAACGATTTCAATGCAAAAGCAGATTAGACAAAGTTATGTTTCAATCTTGGATGCGTTCCAATGTGCTCCAGCATAACCATCCAATGTATGCGGACAAATGATGGGCAATGAACTCTGATCAGGAGTTGAACTTTACCTTCCTTTCATATGCCATCTTCACAGTGCACCGAGGCGTCTAGTACCTAAAGGTTCCAACACTTGTTCCGGCTTCATTTCACCGCAGTGACAGTGTGAAGCTGTTAAAAGCCTTGTGTTAAGATATTCACATAGCATCTGCTCGGCACCTCTGCCATTGGGATTATGTTCGGCTCATGAAGCGGGGAAACAGTGCAACATGTCCTTGGAAAAGAATGACTATTTTCAATGAGTGTTTCCCAGCCAGGCACCATGCTGTTTTTGGTTTTTAATTACACACCATGAGATAAACACACAGCTGTAATTTTCTGCACTGCAGCGCACTGCACAAGGCCAAAAGAGAAATACTCACAAGGTTGAAGCGACAAGGCAAGGTGAGTAAAAGGTATGGTTCAGTTAAGTCTCATGGCCTCGCTTTACATTCTCCAGCTGACATGCCTGTGTACTGATGTACTGTACTCAGGGACTTCTCAGAGGCCCAGATACATTGCTGCAGTGTATGTGCTTTGGCTAAAGGCACAAGATATCACTGTGACAGACACCTCCCTCTCTCTCTTCTAATCCCTTCTACACCTCTTCACCAGATGACAAGAGCTACTTTCCCTATAGGCACAGTGAGAAGGAGCTCAGTTAAAAACAATTATGCGCCAGTGGGTGGAACACTTACCCCCCATCTCATTGTTTCCCATCCAGAATGTACTGTAAGTTAATAATATACGTATTTTAATTAGTTACAGCACATTTAAGGTGAGACGGGGAAGGCAAAAACGCATTTTTTTAGAAAGCACTGGTCAAATTTGAGATTTTGGCTGTTTTGCTCCCATAACATGTTTTTTCCATGTATAATATATGAAAACAAGTCCAACATGTGCATTGAGGTGTTTATTTGACTAAACATGGTGTGTTTGCATCTTAAAGGTGAAGTAAGCGGTTTATTTATGTTAATATAAGTGTTAAATCGCTCTTTATTCATACAGTGATCACTTACATAATGTGCGTGTTTCATAAAGCCGATCTCTCAGTCAGCTGCTCTGCATGTAAACGGCAAATAGATTTATTGGAGGATCCCGAAATTTTTATCCAATCACCAGAGAGAACGCTACAAATCGACACCCTTCTCACTCATGGTCTCACTGCCGGTGCACACCAAAGCGACAGATGGGTGAATGTTTATGCAGGAGCAGGTAAAAGTCAGATTTTCTTTTCTTCAATAATCTCAACTAAAAATCTCAATCTCTTACATCAATTAAACTTACTATAATCATGTGTATGATGATTATGATACATTTTGTTACTAAAACATAAAAAATTGACATGTGCATGCATAGTATTTTTGATTTATAATATTAAAAAAGGCTGTATCCAAAATCTGCTCTGTAAAAATATTGGACACTAATATGTTGTAAAAACGAAATTAAGATTTGATTCTGGCTTTATTGAACATTTAGATTTTAGTTTTTTTTAAAAGCTCCATATTAGTTAGATATTGCTAGATTTTATTCAAACATTTCTCAAAAAATTGTAATACAAAAAAGTATTGTTTTAATGTATGTATCCAAAGTTTCATGATGCTATCTATGAGTTACTCTATTCCCCTGCAGTGGCTCACCTCAAAGCTATAGTGCGTCACTTCTGTCACCCCCATGACAAATTCTAAGTCAGTAAAACAAAACCGTTAGATCATCTACAAGATGTAAGCCTTCGGTGATTGTGTATGGATTGCATCTGCTGTATGTCATTGTTTTTCTTAGCAGCAGAATCAACAACTGAAACCTTGGTGACTCTTGGGATTATTCTGAGCTCCTGCACCAGAGTCAGGTGGGGACACTATTTTGTAGACACTGCCATACTGAGAAATACAGAGAGAGTTTTGTGGAGCTGATAGGCATAATCAACTTTGTATCAAGTTATTTGGTGATGGCTTAAATGTATCCAGACATGAAAAAGTTACGCACTATAGCTTTAAATGGCATTTTTTGTATTTTAGCCAGCTGGTAATGGTTAGTTAAGTACATGTTGTTCTTAAAACATGACACAATTTACCTGTGCATAGTATTTTTGATTTATTAGATTAAAAAAAGCTGTATCCAAAATCTTTGGAAAAACTTTAGACACTAATATGTTGTAAACACGAAATTAAGATTTGATTCTGGCTTCATCCAACATCTAGATTTTTTTATTTTATTTTTAAGTCTCCATATTACTTAGATATTTCCAGATTTTATCCAAACATTTCTCAAAAAATTGTAATACAAACAATAATATCTTTAATGTATGTATCCAAAGTCTCATGATGATATCTGACTATGAGTTACCCTATCCACCTGCAGTGGCTCGCCTCAAAGCTATAGTGCGTAACTTATGTCACCCTCATGACAAATTCTGAGTCATTTAAAAAACACCGTTGACGCATCTACAAGATGTAAGCCTTCCGTGATTGTGTATGGATTTTATCTGCTGTATGTTTTTTTTTCTTAGCAGCAGAATCATCAACTAAAACGTATCTTGGGCGCCTCTTGGGATTATTCTGAGCTCCTGCACCAGTGTCAGTTGGGGACAGTAGTGTGTAAACAATACCATACTGAGAAATACAGAGAGAGTTTTGTGGAGCTGATAGCCATAATCAACTGTGTATCAAGTCGTTTGGCGATGGCTTGAATGTATCCCGGCATGAAAAAGTTACGCACTATAGCTATAAATGGCATTTTTTTGTATTTTAGCCAGCTGGTAATGGTTAGTTCAATTTCCTTTAACGTATTGTGTCATCTCTATTGACAACATAGAAAAGCACCTTGCATGGCAGCTACTGCCATCGGTGTTTGAGTGTGTGTATAAAATGTGTTAAAATATGTGAAGCGCCTTGTGACCCTGGTCTGTGAAGGGCGCTCCATAAATAAAAGCTTACTTACTTACTTACAGTAGAGTAAAGTGACAAAACTTGGTAGGCATTTAATGCAAAAAATATTTAAATAAATACCAGTCCCATTACCAGTGTTGTGAACCACACGTTCCCATATGGCCCAATTGTAGCATTCTGGCAACCAACAGTTGTTAAATCACAGATTATCCCAGCAATCTTGACAGGGATAAAACTAGCCATAGAGTCCTCCTGAAGCACAAACATCAGCCTCTCACTCCCGGTGACTCCCTTCCCTGCAGTTAATAGTTCACACACACACACACACACACACACACACACACACACACACACACACACACACACACACACACACACACACACACACACACACACACACACACACACACACACAGAGACACAACACAGACACAAACATAAACACACCAGCTGCCATGTGCAATAAAGAAAAGATCTACTCTATTTTACACATCCGCAGGGGGTCAATAACTCATTAGAGCTGAGGAAAGGCAGAGGCGGCTGAGGGAGATGACGTGGCTGGAGATGTGCTGTGTGGTTGTGGGCTTTTCACCTGAGGATATCAGCATATCATTGTGCCCAGAGGTCATGAGGACGATTCACGACTTCATTAGCAGCATGCCGTAAAACATTCCGGGGTTTTGCCAGGCCTGAAATAGGGCACTACATGTCATTTGCCTGTTTTATTCCTCTCTAACCCTTTTCTCCCTTTCTGGGACTTTTTCTTTTACAGCTCATCCTATTGGCTTTTTATTTATTACCCTTTTATCACTTGTCATGAACTTTGCATCTCGTTGAAATGCTCCATAAAAATAAAGTTTATTATGAGGTTAAACGACACCTCAGTCCCACTACCAACCCACTGCAGAGCACTGGCCTATATGATTGCCTTTACAGGCATTACAGGCATTGAAGCAAATATTTGTACTGTACATGATTCATTCGGCTCACTTGTTATTTCTGGCTTAAACTTATGGAATCGCTTCAATAGATTCAAATATTTTCAGTTTCTCTATTGAAGACCCGGACCAAATGGCAGCTGCCCCTTCACTTCTTCCTTAACAATCCCTGGCATGTCTCCTGTGAAGGGGACTCATCTGTTTAATCATCTCAATCACTGCGCTCGACCTGACTAAATATAGCATGCAGAAAACAGGCCGCAGTGTGGGCTGCACCAGTGTACTACAGTGAACTGACTGTTACTGTCAAGGGACCGAATGTAAAAAATACGACCGTGTGATGTGTGTGAGATAAATGAATGTCTATAAAGGACAGCCTGTGCGTGCATTTGTTTGCAGGCCTTAGCAATATGACGCTGAGCACACTGAGTTACACAACCTAATCCGCAGAGCTTCGGCGTCATTTCAATGGCACAGGTTCAAAATGTCAGCGGGCAAATTCTGTCTGGACAAGGCATGAACCTGATTATGTATTATCATTACTGGAAGCACCTGAGTAACAATGTTTTTATAACAATTTATTGTACGTCCAGATCTGTAATTTTTCCTCCTTGAACTGATGTCCGCACAAAATACCACAAAAATGCAGGATGTGTTGATCAACCTTGTTGAGGACACACGCTAATTACTTGATCCAAAGAGTAAATCCATAAACAAACAGACGTTGTAATTAAATCATCTGCACAGCTCTGTGTCAACACCAATCCTCTGAAAGGACCTTGGAACTTCTTGGAAAGGAGTGTGTTCATGAAGTATGTCAGCACCTTGGATGATGTCGTTCTGACCATTCACAATGCATCAAAGCACACCCATACAAACTGGTCCTGTGTAAGGTATCTGTCGATATATTGTGATGGTAGTTTGAACAGAACAAAGGATATAACTGTGGTTTCACTTGTTGATATATACGTATAATGATGTAAATCATTTAAAAAACAAAGACAAACAAATATATGATGAATTAAATATCTGCCATGTATTTTCCATCTGCCACCCAGCCATGCTCATTCGATGTGGCAAATATAATTAAATTTTTTGAAAAATATCAGAAATTTCTGACAAATTGTTTGCTTAAATTACAGGATATATGAATGCTTAATAAGCCCTTTAAGTACTTTTAAATTAAAAACCTGTGGCTATCTGTGCTCTGACAAGCTTGCAGCTAGTCTGGCATCCAGCTCAGATGGGACGCCTGTGTTTGGTGCCATTTGGCAACCACTGGAATATTTAAAATCCCCTGATGAATACATAGCCCCTGGGCCTGACTGCTCAAACTGAACACTGAGTGTGCTCTGACATGCTCAGCATACACTAATGGGACCTCTGACAGTCCTGTGCATTCATCCTACAAAAACTCTGCATTGTGCCAGAGGCTGGGTGTGAATGTAGTGCACTGGCTGAATATTTGGAGAGCAAAAGACCACAGGTCTGACTGGTGCAACATCTAATGTGTCCATTACCAGCCACTTACTGTCAAACTGTCCTTGAAAAAGAGACTTGGGCAAAGGCAACTTGTTGCAAAAAACATAACATTATATTTCTATGTAATTTTATATAAAAGAGGCAAGAATATCTTCAGTTAAAATTCTCAAGAGAGTGAATCTACACCACATTTTGCTTGTGGCCAGGAGTTTGGGTCAATGCTCATAAAAAACTTCATTTTGTGTGCAGCTGTGTATGCTAAAGCATGACTGAACTCCTCTAAGATCTACACTGAAGTGACTACAGGGTAAAACGTGCCGGGAAACAAGGACCTGCAAGCACACAGAGGCATGATAAATTGACGTCTGGAGGGCGTTGAAAGCTCTGGCGCTGTCCATGGTGCTGAAAATGAAGAAAATGGATGAAACGTGAAAAACTGTTCGAGGCTGACTGGTAACGTGCTCTTTATGTCTTAATTCGTGGATCAGAAGCCATATATGGTCCACGCTGCACAGTAGACGCAGCTGTCTCGAATCCCCTCGGATATGCCAGACAGTGTTGTGTTTTGGAGCACAAAAGGCCTTTCATTTATTATGGTTATTTTTGAAAATGTCAGTAGAACAGTGTAGCCCGATGAGGTTGACCTTTTAAGCTGTGTAGCTCCGTTGAACAGCATCACAGCACAATGCAATCCCAGAAACAATATTGATCACAATTTGCTGCAGATCTGAAATCCGTCTATGTATTTCTCTTAAGGATGAAAAAACAATAAAAGGTAAATATTGCAATCAATACATATCACCAAGAAACAATGCGCCTCATGCATTCTGTAAGAGTTTTAACACGTTAAACAAACAACGATATCGATAAACTCCTACAACAGAGTGGTAACAGCATCATGCATTCTTTGTTTTGGGGGATTTTTCCGACAGGAAAAAAACATACTGGAAAACTTCAAAGGACTTTGTGCATTGGTGTGGTTTGAGAAATACTTAAATTCAATACGACCGCCACAGAAAAAAAATCCACTGTTTTTAAGATATTTGATGATATTAACTGTATAGGGGTATAGTGGTGTATTATAATATAGGGGTAAGGCGAATGGTGGGGTTTTCTCGGTGCGGTAACACACAAACATGAACTTGAGCCTTTGGAGATGCCGCCTACTACCATTACGCATTGATTAGTCCCCACACACAGTGAAGCAGCAGAGGAATTTGTGGGTGCAGATATAGGACCACTCCTCTCTCTGCATAGGATTTTCTATCCTCTCTCTCCACAGTCGGGGCTCGGTGGTTAGGAGGGGGAGGGTGGTCTTGCAGTCGACGAGTCGAACAGGAGTTTATTGAGGAGTAGCTGCAACGGGAGGAAAAACGCATGAGACTGAGCACCGCTGCCTTGCGGATGATAAGAAGAAAGAAAAAAGAGAAGGAAAAAAGATCGCGCCCGGAGGAATGACTGCTCTCTGCCGAGAAACTGCCGCCTGAACTGTTTAACTTGTTGATACGACGATATTCTACTGTTTTTCCCCGCTATCGTCTGGCAGCAGTCAGTGACAGATAGATGGGTGGCGGAATCGCAAGTATTCTCCTCCGAGGATAGGTATATATTTTTTCTTTTTTTACTCACTGTGGATGCAGTTTAAAGAGCAGCCTTCTCTAAGGTGGGTGGTTTTTTCGTTACTAAGATTTTCATTGAAAAGAAAAACCTGTTTATTGATGGGTGACGTTTTTTTTCCGAAATCCAATTCATATTCTGCCGCAAAGTAGGCTTCCATAACTGAACAGTTACAACGAGGGAAAAAAAGGCTTGAGAGTGATACTCAACAGTGCTATGCGCAATATTAGTATAACTGAATGGCTTTGTGTGTGTTTTCTGATCACATTCTGTTTAGCCTGTAGGTGCCTCAGAGCACTAACCACCACTGTCTCTCTATCTGCTGTTCTTCCTGCAGATGCAATTCATCTCTGAGCCGTAGCACTGTGATAACCAGAGCAGGGTTGTATTAAAACACTATAGGGTCAGCATGGCAGCAGGTGTAGCGGCATGGCTCCCCTTCGCCCGAGCGGCGGCCATAGGATGGATGCCCGTGGCGAGCACCCCGATGCCCATCCCTCCCATGGACAAGAAGAAAGCCGTGGACGGACTCATCATCCTCAACGTGAGCGGCACCAAGTTTCAGACGTGGCGGACCACTTTGGAGCGGTACCCGGACACGCTGCTGGGGAGCACGGAGAGAGACTTCTTTTTCCACGAGGAGACAAACGAGTACTTTTTTGACCGTGACCCTGACATCTTCAGGCACGTCCTCAATTTTTACCGCACGGGGAAATTACACTATCCGCGCCAAGAGTGCATAGCCGCGTACGACGAGGAGCTCGCTTTCTTTGGTATAATCCCCGAAATCATCGGAGACTGCTGCTATGAGGAGTACAAGGACCGGAGGCGCGAGAACGCAGAGAGGCTTCAGGACGACGAGGAGATGGACATGAGCAATGACGTCACGCCGGTGAACCTGTCGCACCGGGAGTTCCTGTGGCGGGCTTTTGAAAACCCTCACACCAGCACCTTGGCTCTGGTCTTTTACTATGTCACAGGATTCTTCATTGCCGTGTCAGTGATGGCCAACGTGGTGGAGACGGTGCCCTGTGGGGTTTTGCCCAACAGGTCAAAGGAAATGTCCTGTGGAGACCGTTACGCGCTGGCTTTCTTTTGTTTGGACACTGCGTGCGTAATGATATTCACCTTCGAGTATCTCCTCCGGTTTTTCGCAGCACCCAGCCGTATCAAGTTCATGAAAAGTGTGATGAGCGTGATTGACGTGGTCGCCATCATGCCTTACTACATCGGCCTGGTCATGACCGACAATGACCAGGTGAGCGGGGCTTTCGTCACACTCAGAGTCTTCCGGGTCTTTCGGATTTTCAAGTTCTCCAGGCACTCCGCGGGACTGCGCATCCTGGGCTACACCTTGAAGAGCTGCGCTTCCGAGTTGGGCTTCCTACTATTCTCCCTCACCATGGCCATCATTATCTTTGCAACGGTCATGTTTTATGCAGAAAAAGGCTCCACAGCCAGCAAGTTCACAAGTATCCCCGCTGCTTTTTGGTACACCATTGTCACCATGACAACACTGGGGTAGGTGGCTGCATACTGTGCATCTATTATACTCTTAACGCTTATTCATCTCACCATAAATCATCGCCTTAATTGGCTCATTGCCTTTTTGAAACATCCACGTTTAAGCGAAACTATCGCTTAATTCTCATTATACCATGCATTCATCAACTTTTAAAAATGTTATAATTATTGAGGAGTAGTTAAATTGGCGTAGCGAGTCTCACAGAGTCTGTTTTGCACTTGGCCCTTGTTTGAACAAAATTTGGTGAGGCCACAGGTGTGCATTCATTGCTGGCATATTAACGGCCTCGAGCGCTGCTCAGTTAATATGAGAGCAGGAACAATCTCTTTTTGTAGAGGCGTCTGTGCGCCATTCACCTCCTATCAATGAGCCTGCATCTCACAAACAGCAACCTCTTATCCGAGGGTTAGGCCTCGTCCTTGCATGTTTTCAAGGGTCTTTATTTGATGTGCTCTTTTGGAAAGGTTACCGTTATGAAACACAATCAACAGATAGTGGAGGGAGGGTGGAGTTTTTTTCTAATATCATTTCACGAGAAAGGAGATCTCTTAGGGCCAAAGAGATCCTGCATACATCAGGCTATTTGGTTTTAAAAATGTATAGTGCACACACACACACACACACACACACACACACACACACACACACACACACACACACACACACACACACACACACACACACACACACACACACACACACACATTTACCTATCCACACCGAACACACACACCCATTCACCTATCCACAACAAACACACACACACACACACACACACACACACACACACACACACACACACACACATACACACACACACACACACACACACACACACACATACACACACACACACACACACGCACACACACACGCACACACACAAGGCTACACCGCCTCCCCCTTTCTCTCATTCATTCTCTCTCAGCTTTTCTCTTTTCCTATAACAAGGTGCAGCACATATTAGAATGCTAATTTCATGCTCACGAACGACGTCTGCTGTACTAGGGCTGAATGCTGATGTTGCATATAATAATTAAATACAATTAAGACGATTACATCAAATTAATTTGTATTGACCCACTCAACCGCTCAGCGTTCGGCCTGGGTTATTATTGTTCTTATTTGAAAATCATTACCACTATATACTGCTCAGCATTCTGGGGCGGTGTGCTTTCTAAGGTGCTGAAAAGTTGTGTCAGTGAGCTGCTATTTCATTTTTTTGAAGAAAGGAAAAAAAAATTATTGAGGGAATGCAGGGTTTGGCTGCGTGAAGCGCGATTACAAGTTATTCAGTGGGAAATAATAATCTGACATTTTTATTTTCCTAATTTGTGTGTATAGGTTACATACATACATTCTGTTTTGCTCCTTCACTCACTGCTGCACGTACGAGGTTGGACGGCCACTCAGTCAATGTTAGTCCTCGTGCCCTCCTCTTCACTGATGACACAGAAATGAGGTCCTGTTGAAATAATGTTGTCTTTTAATTTCAAAGCCGTATAACATCGCAGATCAAACACGGCAAAACAAATTACCACTGGCTGTGTGTACTTTTGTATGTGGTGACGTCTGCAGTTGTGTGTCTGTACAGCTGTATCTGTTTAGATGACATGTGACATAATTCTGTGAATATTACATTTGGATGCACACTTTTCCATACAAATTTTTGGTTAAGCTGATACATGAATGCACATGCTTAATACAAACTCAAATGTGTGCTAGACTTTTCATGTGTCTGATATTGATCCTTCTTGTTTTTTTGTCTTCCCCTCATATCTGCATTGCAGCCACTCTGCACCTGGTCAACCTTCAGCGTTGCAGGCAACACATGTCAGTATTATTGTTATTAGGGCCCGAGCACAGACATGTGCGAAAGCCCTATTGTAATCGGTACGATTTTTATTCTTATTATTAGGGCCCGAGCACAGACATGTGCGAAAGCCCTATTGTAATCGTTGTGATTATTATTCCCTATTATTATTCTTCTTATTTATAGTCATTTTTGGGACTTTTCACCCACTTCCCGTCATGCATAACTTGAAAATATGTGGCGTACCCATCAGACCTGCAAAAAATTGCAATGTATCAGTGGTTCAGGATTTGTGCACAAAAATAGCGCCCCCTATGGCCAAAAACTGTTTTTCAGGAAATGCATGCTCAAAAATTGGGCTAGAAGCCTGAAATTGCCGGACAACATGTAATGGCCCAAGGCGCACATAAATGCAATTTCATGTCCAGGGCCAAAATCAACAGGAAGTCGGCCATGTTGGATGTAGTGCCAAAAACCGCCAAAACCATCTTTTCGCATTTCGACGAACTAGTCCTAGAGTTTTCACGCCAGGGACGTCAAACCACTTCTCAAATACAAAAGACCCTTGCCCGATAAGGAATTGCGAAAAGATTTCAAATTTCTCCCAGTACCAGGGATCTATTGGGGGTCAAAGTGTCGCGTAAATACGCACCTCATGAAACTTCAATTCATCATAGCTCAGGCTGTGTTATACCTAGCTGCACCAAATTACAACCCCAAATGTATCTTTGCAGGCCCCACAAAAAAGCCTCTTGAAGCCCCGCCCCAAAATCAACAGGAAGTCTTTAAATGTGAAATATGTGAATAGGGGCGGGGCTTAATAACACGTTGGCCATAACTCCTTAACCATAGGTCCTATCATCATCAAACTTGCTGGGTATGCGCAGAAGTCATGTGGTAGCATGTCCCTCTAAGCTTATCGCGATGAACCCATAGGGGGCGCCACAGGGGCGGGGCTTAATAACACGTTGGCCATAACTCCTTAACCATAGGTCCAATCATCATCAAACTTGCTGGGTATGTGCAGATGTCATGTGGTAGCATGAATCTCGAAGCTTATCGCGATTAACCCATAGGGGGCGCCACAGGGGCGGGGCTATCCACAAATTGGCCATAACTCCTTAACCGTAGGTCCTATCATCATCAAACTTGCTGGGTATGTGCAGAAGTCATGTGATAGCATGTCCCTCGAAGCTTATCGCGACGAACCCATAGGGGGCGCCGCCTATCCACAAATTGGCCATAACTCCTTAACCGTAGGTCCTATCATCATCAAACTTGCTGGGTATGTGCAGAAGTCATGTGGTAGCATGTCCCTCGAAGCTTATCGCGACCAACCCATAGGGGGCGCCGCCTATCCACAAATTGGCCATAACTCCTTAACCGTAGGTCCTATCATCATCAAACTTGCTGGGTATGTGCAGAAGTCATGTGGTGGCATGTATCTCGAAGCTTATCGCGATGAACCCATAGGGGGCGCCACAGGGGCGGGGCTTAATAACACGTTGGCCATAACTCCTTAACCATAGGTCCAATCATCATCAAACTTGCTGGGTATGTGCAGATGTCATGTGGTAGCATGTATCTCGAAGCTTATCGCGATTAACCCATAGGGGGCGCCACAGGGGCGGGGCTATCCACAAATTGGCCATAACTCCTTAACCGTAGGTCCTATCATCATCAAACTTGCTGGGTATGTGCAGAAGTCATGTGATAGCATGTCCCTCGAAGCTTATCGCGACGAACCCATAGGGGGCGCCGCCTATCCACAAATTGGCCATAACTCCTTAACCGTAGGTCCTATCATCATCAAACTTGCTGGGTATGTGCAGAAGTCATGTGGTAGCATGTCCCTCGAAGCTTATCGCGACGAACCCATAGGGGGCGCCGCCTATCCACAAATTGGCCATAACTCCTTAACCGTAGGTCCTATCATCATCAAACTTGCTGGGTATGTGCAGAAGTCATGTGGTAGCATGTCCCTCGAAGCTTATCGCGACCAACCCATAGGGGGCGCCGCCTATCCACAAATTGGCCATAACTCCTTAACCGTAGGTCCTATCATCATCAAACTTGCTGGGTATGTGCAGAAGTCATGTGGTAGCATGTATCTCGAAGCTTATCGCGATTAACCCATAGGGGGCGCCACAGGGGCGGGGCTATCCACAAATTGGCCATAACTCCTTAACCGTAGGTCCTATCATCATCAAACTTGCTGGGTATGTGCAGAAGTCATGTGGTAGCATGTCCCTCGAAGCTTATCGTGACGAACCCATAGGGGGCGCCGCCTATCCACAAATTGGCCATAACTCCTTAACCGTAGGTCCTATCATCATCAAACTTGCTGGGTATGTGCAGAAGTCATGTGGTAGCATGTCCCTCAAAGCTTATCGCGACCAACCCATAGGGGGCGCTGCCTATCCACAAATTGGCCATAACTCCTTAACCGTAGGTCCTATCATCATCAAACTTGCTGGGTATGTGCAGAAGGCGAGCGCGTCGCCGACAATTCCGCGCTTCCGGCTTGCAGCATGTGTGTGCGAGGGCCCGGTCATCACTGCTTGCAGTTTTAATTATTATTCTTTTTCCGACTCTTTCTTGGCACTTTTCACCCCCTTCCCGTCATGCATAAGTTGAAAAACTTTGCGTACCCATCAGACCTGCAAAAAATTTTAATGTATCAGTGGTTCAGGATTTGATCTCTAAAATTGCGCCCCCTATGGCCAAAAAGTGTTTTTCAGCAAATGCATGCTCAAAAATTGGGCTAGATGCCTGAAATTACAGGACAACATGTAATGGCCCAAGGCGCACATAAATGCAATTTATATGTCATTAGCCAAAATCAACAGGAAGTCGGCCATGTTGGATTTAGTGCCTAAAACCGCCACTTTACATCTTTTCGCATTTCGACGAACTAGTCCTAGAGTTTTGACGCCAGGGACGTCAAACCACTTCTCAAATACAAAAGACCCTTGCCCGATAAGGAATTGCGAAAAGATCAGGAAGTTAGCCCGGAACCAGGGATCTTTTTGGGGTCAAAGTGTCGCGTAAATACGCACCTCATGAAAATTCAATTCATCATAGCTCAGGCTGTGTTATACCTAGCTGCACCAAATTACAACCCCAAATGTATCTTTGCAGGCCCCACAAAAAAGCCTCTTGAAGCCCCGCCCCAAAATCAACAGGAAGTCTTTAAATGTGAAATATGTGAATAGGGGCGGGGCTTAATAACACGTTGGCCATAACTCCTTAACCATAGGTCCTATCATCATCAAACTTGCTGGGTATGCGCAGAAGTCATGTGGTAGCATGTCCCTCTAAGCTTATCGCGATGAACCCATAGGGGGCGCCACAGGGGCGGGGCTTAATAACACGTTGGCCATAACTCCTTAACCATAGGTCCAATCATCATCAAACTTGCTGGGTATGTGCAGAAGTCATGTGGTAGCATGTATCTCGAAGCTTATCGCGATTAACCTATAGGGGGCGCCACAGGGGCGGGGCTATCCACAAATTGGCCATAACTCCTCAACCGTAGGTCCTATCATCATCAAACTTGCTGGGTATGTGCAGAAGTCATGTGGTAGCATGTCCCTTGAAGCTTATTGCGACGAACCCATAGGGGGCGCCGCCTATCCACAAATTGGCCATAACTCCTTAACCGTAGGTCCTATCATCATCAAACTTGCTGGGTATGTGCAGAAGTCATGTGGTAGCATGTCCCCTGAAGCTTATCGCGACCAACCCATAGGGGGCGCCGCCTATCCACAAATTGGCCATAACTCCTTAACCGTAGGTCCTATCATCATCAAACTTGCTGGGTATGTGCAGAAGTCATGTGGTAGCATGTCCCTCTAAGCTTATCGCGATGAACCCATAGGGGGCGCCACAGGGGCGGGGCTTAATAACACGTTGGCCATAACTCCTTAACCATAGGTCCAATCATCATCAAACTTGCTGGGTATGTGCAGATGTCATGTGGTAGCATGTATCTTGAAGCTTATCGCGATTAACCCATAGGGGGCGCCACAGGGGCGGGGCTATCCACAAATTGGCCATAACTCCTTAACCGTAGGTCCTATCATCATCAAACTTGCTGGGTATGTGCAGAAGTCATGTGATAGCATGTCCCTCGAAGCTTATCGCGACGAACCCATAGGGGGCGCCGCCTATCCACAAATTGGCCATAACTCCTTAACCGTAGGTCCTATCATCATCAAACTTGCTGGGTATGTGCAAAAGTCATGTGGTAGCATGTCCCTCGAAGCTTATCGCGACCAACCCATAGGGGGCGCCGCCTATCCACAAATTGGCCATAACTCCTTAACCGTAGGTCCTATCATCATCAAACTTGCTGGGTATGTGCAGAAGTCATGTGGTAGCATGTCCCTCGAAGCTTATCGCGACCAACCCATAGGGGGCGCCGCCTATCCACAAATTGGCCATAACTCCTTAACCGTAGGTCCTATCATCATCAAACTTGCTGGGTATGTGCAGAAGTCATGTGGTAGCATGTATCTCGAAGCTTATCGCGATTAACCCATAGGGGGCGCCACAGGGGCGGGGCTATCCACAAATTGGCCATAACTCCTTAACCGTAGGTCCTATCATCATCAAACTTGCTGGGTATGTGCAGAAGTCATGTGGTAGCATGTCCCTCGAAGCTTCTCGTGACGAACCCATAGGGGGCGCCGCCTATCCACAAATTGGCCATAACTCCTTAACCGTAGGTCCTATCGTCATCAAACTTGCTGGGTATGTGCAGAAGTCATGTGGTAGCATGTCCCTCGAAGCTTATCGCGACCAACCCATAGGGGGCGCTGCCTATCCACAAATTGGCCATAACTCCTTAACCGTAGGTCCTATCATCATCAAACTTGCTGGGTATGTGCAGAAGGCGAGCGCGTCGCCGACAATTCCGCGCTTCCGGCTTGCAGCATGTGTGGGCGAGGGCCCGGTCATCACTGCTTGCAGTTTTAATTATTATTATTATTCTTTGGAATCTAAAATCGGACTTTTCCCCTACTTGCCCTGGTACAATAGTTGTAAAACTCTGCGGGCAGGTCAGACCTGCAAAAAATTGCAATGTATCAGTGGTTCAGGATTTGTGCATAAAAATTGCGCCCCCTATGGCCAAAAACAGTTTTTCAGGAAATGCATGCTCAAAAATTGGGCTAGCAGCCTGAAATTGCCAGACAACATGTAATGGCCCAAGGCGCACATAAATGCAATTTTATGTCCTGGGCCAAAATGAACAGGAAGTCGGCCATGTTGGATTCAGTACCTAAAACCGCCACTTTACATCTTTTCGCATTTCGACGAACTAGTCCTAGAGTTTTTATGCCAGCGACGTCAAACCACTTCTCAAAAACAAAAGACCCTTGCCCGATAAGGAATTGCGAAAAGATCAGGAAGTTAGCCCGGAACCAGGGATCTTTTTGGGGTCAAAGTGTCGCGTAAATACGCACCTCATGAAACTTCAATTCATCATAGCTCAGGCTGTGTTATACCTAGCTGCACCAAATTAATAACCCAAATGTATCTTTGCAGGCCCCACAAAAAAGCCTCTTGAAGCCCCGCCCCAAAATCAACAGGAAGTCTTTAAATGTGAAATATGTGAATAGGGGCGGGGCTTAATAACACGTTGGCCATAACTCCTTAACCATAGGTCCTATCATCATCAAACTTGCTGGGTATGCGCAGAAGTCATGTGGTAGCATGTCCCTCTAAGCTTATCGCGATGAACCCATAGGGGGCGCCACAGGGGCGGGGCTTAATAACACGTTGGCCATAACTCCTTAACCATAGGTCCAATCATCATCAAACTTGCTGGGTATGTGCAGAAGTCATGTGGTAGCATGTATCTCGAAGCTTATCGCGACTAACCCATAGGGGGCGCCACAGGGGCGGGGCTATCCACAAATTGGCCATAACTCCTTAACCGTAGGTCCTATCATCATCAAACTTGCTGGGTATGTGCAGAAGTCATGTGGTAGCATGTCCCTCGAAGCTTATCGTGACGAACCCATAGGGGGCGCCGCCTATCCACAAATTGGCCATAACTCCTTAACCGTAGGTCCTATCATCATCAAACTTGCTGGGTATGTGCAGAAGTCATGTGGTAGCATGTCCCTCGAAGCTTATCGCGACCAACCCATAGGGGGCGCCGCCTATCCACAAATTGGCCATAACTCCTTAACCGTAGGTCCTATCATCATCAAACTTGCTGGGTATGTGCAGAAGTCATGTGGTAGCATGTCCCTCGAAGCTTATCGTGACGAACCCATAGGGGGCGCCGCCTATCCACAAATTGGCCATAACTCCTTAACCGTAGGTCCTATCATCATCAAACTTGCTGGGTATGTGCAGAAGTCATGTGGTAGCATGTCCCTCGAAGCTTATCGCGACCAACCCATAGGGGGCGCCGCCTATCCACAAATTGGCCATAACTCCTTAACCGTAGGTCCTATCATCATCAAACTTGCTGGGTATGTGCAGAAGTCATGTGGTAGCATGTATCTCGAAGCTTATCGCGATTAACCCATAGGGGGCGCCACAGGGGCGGGGCTATCCACAAATTGGCCATAACTCCTTAACCGTAGGTCCTATCATCATCAAACTTGCTGGGTATGTGCAGAAGTCATGTGGTAGCATGTCCCTCGAAGCTTATCGTGACGAACCCATAGGGGGCGCCGCCTATCCACAAATTGGCCATAACTCCTTAACCGTAGGTCCTATCATCATCAAACTTGCTGGGTATGTGCAGAAGTCATGTGGTAGCATGTCCCTCGAAGCTTATCGCGACCAACCCATAGGGGGCGCTGCCTATCCACAAATTGGCCATAACTCCTTAACCGTAGGTCCTATCATCATCAAACTTGCTGGGTATGTGCAGAAGGCGAGCGCGTCGCCGACAATTCCGCGCTTCCGGCTTGCAGCATGTGTGGGCGAGGGCCCGGTCATCACTGCTTGCAGTTTTAATTGTAATTATTATTATTATTATTTATTGTCACTACGCCAACCTTCCTCTATCTGCCGTCGTGCTACGAGGGCCATTGAGTTAGTGGATTTCCTGTCTTCTTAATGGCATACAAAGCTTCCCCCTGCACTCACTCAATACCAGTCGAAACTACCACTCCCTCATGAAAAAGACCGATGAGTGCATAATTAGTGATATGCCCGATCCGGTGATTGAAGCTGCCATCTCAAAACGTAATGCTGCATTGGCCATGCTTTTCCATTCACATTCAAAGCAATGATGAAAGATGAGTTGTGTAAGAGAGGGTACATTATTTATCTTTAGGGAACAACAAAGACATTGCTTAGTTCAACGCGGATGCGCCTTTGTGTTGCTTAAGATGAAGTTGAAGAAGATGTTCTGCCGTGCGAGGAACAAAACTGAAATGTCCTTGAGTAGAAATGAGGTTTTCTGTCACTCCATTGTGAACCGTGAGAGCCTGGTGGACAGATTCACATCCCAAACTGAAGCCTTGCAGTGCATGGTGCAGAATGCTGCATAGTGGACCACCGGTGGAGAGGCTGAATACCCATCACTAAAAGACAAAGCCGGCTCACTCTTATGATCCATCATTGTCTCGAGAAGTGCTTTTAAAACGGCGTATCTCATACAACCCTGTCATTGTCCAACACATACACTGAAGTGTGGAAAATATCTGTTATCTGCTATCCTCCAGTAACCTTCAAAGCTTTATCTGATGGAGGGAAAGGAAGTATTCCGATGGCTTGTTTCAGATCTCATCATGCAGTAAAATTGATACACACCAGACAAACTGTTTAGTCAGATATATGACTGAGAAAGTATTTTCATTTCAATTGCATATACATTCTTTAAAGACTTGCTACTGGCTGGGACCTTGATTTGAAGCATTTGAAAGCACTTGATTTCCTTCTTGTACTCAATGATGCTTTATGTTGGTATGGTATCATGATGCCTTTCCACTACATATCTTTTCAATTTCTCTGACTCACACCTGTGGAAGTAAAGACAGTGGCATGCGTTCTCTCCCCTGCTGATGGCCCATTGATTGTGCTTAAGCAGACGTGCAGACACTGGGAGAGCAGGGGCTCCTGTTCAGAGGCACTTGGCAGGCAGCCTGAATGAAAGGGAAGGGTGGCTGGAGACCAGCGGAGAATCAATAGCAATGTGCAGCTGCGTGTCACACCTCTGTGTCTCCTGCTCTGTGCCACCAAACACAGGACAAGACCCACTTATCGCTCCTTATTTATTGAGCCTAATCTCCGCGCCTGCTTTCGGATAGCCAACAAAGAGGACTCTGCCTCTGTCAGAATGCTCCCGCCAAAATCTTCAGGGAGGTGGGTGTAAAGTATAAGATTTTTATCCGCAGTGTTCTTTTTTGCAGTCTAGAAACCAGGCCCGGTTCTAGACAGTTAGATTAGGGTGGGTCTGTAGATATTTTAGGTGGGCACACTGGGCAGAGAGACCGAAGATGCGAGTTTACTGTGAATTGTGTAGAACACAATATGCAAATACACTTTGAGTGTTGCTGTGTGGGAGATTTGATTCTTGCATGTTTTTCCTCCAAAATGTTTATGAATAACATATAATATACATTATATACAACATAATGGATGTATTTTTTTAAACGCGGTATTGGATGGTGGTAGTCCCGAGCTATACACACTATATAGATATATAGTCTTTCTACTATTGGCTCCGGTGTCCAGCTGGGTGAAATTAGTAGCCAGCCGAGGTCACGACCCTGCTAGGGGGGTCCGGGGGTATGCCCCCCCGGGAGATTTTTTTTTACCTTTTTAAAGTGAAATGCATGAATCTGGTGCTTTGAGAGGAAAATTAAGTGAGAATTTTGTGTGAACAAATAATTTGGAGACACTGGGTCGGATGAATTAGAAGCTATTGAAGAAAGACACATGGATTTTCCATAGAAATATAAATTTGAAATCAAATATTATGCAGGGTCCTCTGGGATGGGCTTGGTGCTCTTTTTCTTTTACGGGACATATTTTTCTGTAATATAATAAATTAATTTAAATGCAGTGAGAGGAACGAAGCAGAAGAATTCTGTTGTCCAGTTATCTTTTTTTCCACAGACAAGGCTGAAATAGGCTATAGACTACACAGTGCATGGGCAACTGAGGGCAGCCCCATTTTCAAATATTTTTAAATAAACTCAATACACACTGTGCATGCCATGGACTTGAACGTGACATGATCAGTTTACCTCGGATTACCTCCCAGATGAACTGATTAAATTATTAAGCTATTAACTATCTACCAAAACATTGTATTCCTTTTATTGTATGATAATCACATTTACATAATATGATGTTGATATAAAACACACAAACTAAAAAATAAAAAAATTAAATAAAAATTGGGGGGGCCCCCCTGGCAGTCGGGACCCTAAGCAACCGCCCATTTCGCTTATGCCTCGGGCCGGCTCTGCTGACCAGTGACCACTACAAGCGAGTGGGTAACTTGGAGGCAGGCTGTCCTGCCCCCCCCAATAATACAATTAGAAGCAATGCATGGTAATGGTATATTCTTTAGTATTAATTAATTGTCTGAATTTTATTTGACATTTTATTGGACAGCGAATGAACAGGTCCGTCCGATAGTGGGTCTGGACTTCCACCTACATTTTTTTTTTTTTATTGGGTGGGCACGGCCCACCCTGGCCCCTGGCTACCGCCGGCCCTGCTAGAAACTGCACTAATGTCTCCCAGTACAAGTCTGAGACTTTAGATTTAATACTGTCCGTTTAAGGCAAAGATAGATTCAAACGTACAGATAACATTGCTCTTTATTGGGCTGGAATCAGATGTTGCGATGTTTTCCTTGCTCTTGTTTTCTCTAGATGATCCACACAGTCACGGTGAATTAGCTGCACAGGGATTTTTTGGGTGCTTCAGATCTTTTAAGTGATTTAAGGTGTAATGGAGTGCACCGCCGAGAGCAGCTGTGAAAACGGTGGAAGTCAAGCGCAACCCACAAGGGAAGAGAGGAGTGGGGAGGACACGCTTTTAGACTGGCATTGAGACACACACGCTCCTCTCTCCGGACACAACAGACATTGCCTTTGATGGACATAATAGGCCTCAGCTTCCTACACAAACACACACCCTTCGCTCGCTTACCTCACTCACACCAATTCCCAGTATTTCAGTCCCTGCCTCCGGATAAGGCTAATGATTGTTAGCTGCTAACTGGAGTCCGCAAGAGGGAGCACATCACCCCCATCCTGGCCTCCCTTCACTGGCTGCCTGTGCACTTTAGGGTTCTTTTTAAGATTCTTTTATTTGTTTTTAAATCTTTAAATGGATTGGCCCCCTCTTACCTCTCTGAGCTTCTTCACCCCTATGCCCCTGCACGGTGCCTCCGATCAGCTGATCTGCTGCTTCTGGAGGTACCGAGGTCTAAACGAAAGCTCAGAGGGGACAGAGCTTTCTCAGTTGCCGCTCCTAAATTGTGGAACGAGCTCCCCCTCCATATTAGACAGGCCCCCTCACTGCCCATTTTTAAAACACGTCTTAAAACCCATTTTTACTCCTTGGCTTTCAACCCAGCATGAGACCTTAATTTTGTTTTAGTGTCCTATGGTGTATTTTATTCATTGTGCTTATTAGTTTTATTTGTTTAAATTGTTTTTCCTGAATTTTAAATTGTTGTTTTGTTTTTAAATTGTTTTATCTGCATTATGTACAGCACTTTGTTTCAGCTGTGGTTGTTTTAAAGGGCTTTATAAATAAAGTTGAGTTGAGTTGAGTTGTTCTAATTACTGATTTGTTGTGACATTTACTATGTGCATTGCCCTACAGAGCAGCAATCGCGGCTGTGCTTCACAGTCACTCAACAGATGCGGAATTTGTCAATTCATCACCGTGTCGTTTGTCTGTGCCACGGCTCCACCCACCAAATACGACGGGAAAGGCATTGACAAGTGAGCCCTATAAACCTTTCAAGATAGGATTTATAAGACAGGGGAGGCAAGGTTAACAGACACGGGGGTCACTGTAGGGCCCATAAAGCACTAGAAGTATAACCATTATCATGCTTGCCAGTCTTGACACCTGAACCCCATGGCAATCTAAGCCTACAATGCAAAGCGTTCACTTCATGGTTCAATGTGTTGCAGGGCAAAGCCTTTTGAAGTCCAACCCCATCACTGCATGTCAAATGTAATTGAAATATACACGAACAATCTGGAGGGCCTTTCACACTGTATCTGTACGCAAGAGATAACCAATGCATTTTTGATGATATAGTACTCATGTGGTTGGATAAGTTACCATATCCCCGGCAGGCAATGCAGAGGATTTTCACTCCTTTTTTTTAATTCTTCTTTCAGTCAGCGAGAACATTTGGTGCGTTTGATTATGCACTGTGATGGGTGTAATTTTTGTCTTCAGTAGAATAAATTACAACATTTGGCATTGTGTATGTATAGTGCACATTATGAAAATCAGCAATCATTTATGAAGGATGTGATGTGCGAAGCAGGCTGATGTGTGAGATTTGTAGGCTGCCATTAGCCTGTAGGCTCACAGCGACCCTCCAGGTGCTTTATGGGGGAGGAGAGGTGATGTTAATATGATGCTGCCATAATGGTCCTGAAGTGACAGGTGACTTAATGAGGGGAACCTGGGCATTGAAATGTGTTCTGTGCTAGCTCCTTCCTGCCCATACAAATGACTGCAAAATGGAGGAGTGGGAGCGAGAGGGGTGGGAGCAGGCAGCCTTCCTCCCTTCTTCAGGGTAGATTAAGATCATTGTGAAAGACAGAATAAAAACAGACAAAAAAAATAAACAGATGATTTTTTTTTCTTCTTCTGCTAAATTCAAAATACGCAAGCCCCTGCATTTCCTTTATTCTCTTTGTTTTTCACCACACTGAACAGTTTTTACCCAGGCAGCCAGAGATTTAAAAGGGTGTTGTGGAGGTGTGAGATGAAGGATTGATTAACATTTTATAGGCAGCCATATATTACAGGTTTATTACATCATACTTATGTACTTTAATAGGTAGAAACTTCAAAGACTTTCACTTGCACCATAAAGTACACTTTGATGCCAGCATACATATTTTTTTATTGAAAAATACAACGAGGAAACGAAAATGTTTCTGCGGTCAGTCAACCCTGAACCGAAAAACAGATTATGGCCAGCTGGTAGGTTGATGTGAGGGTACTGTGTGTGTGAACTGACTCTAAAAGCAGGCATGCGTCACTGCGGATGGTCAGATTGATAAATAATCCATATGGCAAGGACAAAATGGCTGTCCCACCATTTGATTCGATTTCTTTGACAACCCGTCTTCGAAGCAGCGCCAATAACACTCATTCCACGTGGGGGGGTTTTCATTAATTCACTTTGAATGTGCTGCATTAAGCAGGGAAATAGACTTGCATGCTCTGCAGTCAGGCCTGGGTAACGTACAGTAGTGTGAGGACATAAAATCTGGCATCAGTGTTTTTTTACACTGCTCAGCATTTTCATCTTCTTTGTATTGCAACGTCAAAGATTAATGGAATTTTCCGGGACAAGATTAAAGTTGCTTGTAGTGAATGCAGCATCACTGCATTAGGAAATAAGGAGATATGTGAAACAGATCACCTCGATTTCATTGTTGTTAGAAAGCATTTGCTTTGCCCGGCCCCTCTTCTATCTAATCTAAAATCCCCACAAACCCTGACCCAGCTTGAGTGAAAGCCCGAAATTGGGAAATACTGCTTATCATTTGACTATGTAGTATCATGAAAGCTGATATGTTGTCAAAGATATCAGATGTAGCGTGTGCCATGATATCACTGGATCAAATGGTGTTCAAATGATAAACCCAACAGCTATCTCCTTCTGTAGAGCTGCATGGCTTATTTACATGCTCAGCATTTACATACAGATGGAAATGGCTTGTCTGGTCATGGACATTAGTATGCAGACACACATAATGCCTCCTAATCACTTTTTTGATGTAAAACAGAGTACAAAGTGGATTCACTTTAGTCTAGTAAAATGTACACTGTAGATCCATGGAATTATCATAAACAAATTGTTTAAAACAAATTATATATATTTTTTTAGATCACAAAAATGTGTGTATAAATTGCTATTCTGAACACAAATCCACAGTTTTAGTTATGTTTATACATATTTTTTTCACGCACAAGGATTTCAGTGAAGCAATTGGCAATGAAGTTCTTAGATCTCAGTCTCTCTCCAACTGTGCTCATACAGCTATACAGTATAAATAAAATATGTACAGAGAAAAATCACGTGGACAGGAATCTAATTAGAAACTCAAACATAATAGTGAAATTATGCATTTAAATACACCGTCAGATAAAAAGGTTGGAAACAGATAGGGGAAACATATTTATATACTGTTATGTGAATAAGTATAGCTGTTAGTAAATAATATACATACTGAGATGTAAGTAAATAACAATGAGGTGAAGCCAGTACAATAGAGTATCTATGTACAGTAAAAAAATATAACAATTATGGCAGTAGTAAAGTGACATCCATGTAGCAGAGATGTGAGTCTACTATTACTACTATAACTAGAATTACAATGCCTCTTTTGGCAAAGGCACACAGTGTTTTAGTTGTAAACGTTCCTTATTAAAAGGTGGTAATGGACAGAATCATATCCGGAAGGACCATGTGCCATGATGTATGAAGTGTAAAATATCATTAAAAGGCTACTTAATGTATTTTCATAGCAACCAACATAATGATAAATGACAAAAATTTGTATTTTGGGAATTCTATGAACCAAGGAAATGATCGCCGTGTGAATACAGTAGAGAAGCAAAGAAGCAAAGCATTAATAAGAGAGTTCATTTCCTTTTTCTTTTTGTCGCGATCATATTGATGTCGATACCCTAAAAGACACCCACTGTCTTTAGTATGAGTCATTACTATATCGTTCCACCCACGCTACAGCGCAACGCAACTTTGGAACGCACAAGCAACTGAAGAAAAATATCATCACCACAGAATACATTGCGCACACAAATACAAAAATGCAAATACAGAAATACAACAAAATAAAAGTTTCCAGAATTCAGAAAATCCAAACTATCATCAGTGATGTTGGAAGAAGGAGCTTACCATGTTTATTTTAGTTAATTGGATGAGGATTCCAATATTAACCGAGTGGTTTGCTCAACACCTAGCATTCACCTTTCACAAAGGGTTGCTTTTTGTAATCAGTACGGGAGTCCCTCTGCGTGGGACGACTTACTGTGTTTGCATGTATTTTTCTATTTTTAGTGTGTTTCTTTTTGTCACTAATCTGTCTAATTAGTAATTAACTTTCTTGATTGAATTATGTTCTCTTTACTTGCAGTATGTATTTCTTAATGCCACATTTGTGTTATCAATATGTTGTTTTCATTTGTGCCTTGTTTTTCGTATGTTTGCCAAATGGGTTAGACACCCCCTGCTTCTGGCTGATATGCTAAGCTAAGATAACCAGCAGCTGGATATATCTTCACACACGAGAATCATTCTTGAGTGGTATCAATCTTTTCATCTGAGATTGCCTTTCTAGCACCTACATTAATTATTACAGAAGCAAATGGTCAGGTAACAATTCTATTATACCAACAAAGTCATCAGGAGCATGCCGTGTTTGATTGATGGGTCAACAAAACACAATATTTATTTAGGAGATTTTTTAAAACAATTGCCAAATAAGTCATTTACCTGCATTCCAATTGAGTTTACATAGCCACTGGGCTATCTTCTTAATCGGAAAGGATCTTAACATTACTATAAAAAGGTACTCCTCCATTGTGTCAATTCCTGTGCTTTCACTTAAGTTGGACCTTGCTATCAGTACATTTTCCTATACTAAAGAAAGCCCTTTTTACTACCACTAAAAGTTTCCTCACAGACAGTGTCACAAGCACCCACATGTTTTAATTTTAAAAGTCAGGGTTTCACTGTAAGGTCAGAAAACTAATCATAATCTCAACATAGTGTTGAAACAACAGAGGAAAGAACTGATAAGACACACCGTCACATTTTGAATTGTGAAAAAAGTCACTGTAATAAATTGTAAAGTTGAATAAATGCATATGGGCTTGCACTTCCTACTTTTGTGTAACATTTTGAGCTAATGAGCAAACAAAGAGGTGGCCGCAGGCTGTTTTCATGCAGAGCTGTAACATTTTTAATGTTCGCCATGCCTGTCTGAACATTACACTACTCCCCGCATTGGCATGTAATGAGTGCTGGTTGAGGGAGAAACAGTTGTTCCTTTATTTTTAGATGCCTTGTCACTAGTCACCCTGGTAAACACTGACCTAGCATTCATTATACAGCTTTTCCTAAACCCAAAGCTGCCTTTACCCCCCTTCTGACCTCAAAATCCAGCTTTGCGCCACAAATGTAGATCCAAAAAGTTGTCCCACCCATTGTTGTGAGTAGTTTTGGGAGCATTGTATTGCTTTTTTCACCTATTTCTCCTCTAGGGCGCATTGGGACAGCATGGCAAACACACTATCTTGAATCGGTGCCAGCTTTTACAATGCCAGAGTGTGAGTATCCATCCCCCCTGACATTTGTGTCTTTATCAAAAATGCCCCTCAGCCAACAAGCCATAATCTGTGATCAGCAGAGATTCAGGGAGATTATAGCTAACAGCAATCATGGGTCTGCTGTGTGAACAAAACAGTAAGGAATTCAAAGAGTGATGTAACCTCTGCTGGTCCGACACCTCATCTAGAGAATGATAGGATTTCCCTGTAGACAAGGTTTAAAACAACAGATATGCAGTTTCTAAATCCTCCTGGCGATAAAAAATGAACTTGGGTGAATTAAGAGAAATCCATTTCATTGACAGTTACCCTAGTTTTTTTGAAAGGCATGCACTTAAATGCTGTGTAGCACACATTTAGTATATAATGTTAACAACAGTTGTGCTGTATTCTATCCTGTGAGAGCAATTAAATCAATATAGGCGTTAATGTACCAGAGAGACAAACAGAAGGCTATAGTATAAGGAATAGCTTGTCATCAGTTCTAGAGACAGCGGTAAAACTTTGACGCTCACACATTAATTGGAACTTGGTTTACAGGCCATTCATAATACCTGCACCTGGGCAGCTTCATGGCAACGTCATGAATATTGATTCAACCCATTTGTCATCTTAAAGCCCTACTTCACTGTTCATGAACCGTCTCATCTTTGTCAGTGCTGAGGGATGTTCTGCCAGTTTACGACGTCATGCAAGGATACCACAATAAATCTCCTCGTGATCAATATGATCCCAATTCAATGAAAAAAAAATCCACAGTGTTTGCTGTAAAGGCAGAATACAGATCTGCGTAAAAGAGCACTAAGTGTGGCTTGGAATAAAGCTGTCCAGGGTTTACTCTGTTTCATTGTTGAGGCTTCTTGGCCACAAGCTCCATGGATTATTAGTTTCTGTATGCAATATGACTGATAAGAGGCTACGTCCCATTTGAGCGTAGGTATATAGAGCTTCCTCCTGTCTGCCTGGCAGGGAGGTCCTGCTGAGATGAGGGATGTCAGCCTGTCACCCTGACGCATGGCAGCTGTTTCCTGCCTGCCCCAGCTTCTATTAATAGCTAAATATATCACCTAATGTAGGCCATTTGGTCAACCAGAAACTAAACAGGGCGTGTGCCTTGGGGCAAAATCTTTCTCTTTCACCTCAAACTAATTTCTCATGTACAGGTGCACAGTGTCACCACCTCAGTCTATGTTTTCCTCTTCTTTATGTGTCTCCATGTGGTCTGGGATGGATTGATGACATTAAGCTGCGATCATATAGTTCCCCTTCTTTTACATCAAGTTCAGAGACCCTCAGACACCTCCAAATAATCATTTCAGTGGATCTAATGTAAGTTTTATAGATATTTTTAGAATTAATATTATAATATACATTTTTTACATAATATAATATAATATGCCAGTAGTGCCAGTTGCATTTACTGTTCAAGGTTTCTGGCTGTTACAATAGCTGCCTGCCTTTGAAAGCTGCATTGTTCTTTTTGTTTTTGTGTCATTTTGTTGGATGTGTTGGAAAAGGTGTTGGGCACTCCTTATGGGGGTCGTCAAAATCACACAGAACAATATTGATCAATTGAATTACAACAAACTTTGGTCTAAAAGAATTACCAGTGTTAAATCAACACACCGCTGCATTGTCTGAACAAGGAGCCAGCATTAAATCACCATGCAAGGAAATGGACGATGATGTTTTTATTGCGCCCACACCACTGTAAATTCTGAGCAGTCATATGACAGGTTGAAGGCAGCACATATCAGTGTCTGTCTTTTGCCTGTATTTCAGTGTAATTTACTGTCCCACAGTGATAAAGCATTTTCCAGGTTCCTGCACAGAGTTGACTATAGTTGTGACTATGAATGACAATGTCTTTCAGTCGGTCCATCACTTTGGTCCAGACTATAATATCTCAACAACTATTGGATAGATTCCCATTCAATTTGGTACAGATATTAATGTGCCCCAGAGGATGAAGCCTGGTTAGGCTACTTCAGTGATCCCCTGACTTTTTCTCTTGCACCACCATGAGATTGACTTTTGCAGTTTTAAGTGAAATGTCACTGCAACTGTTTGATGGATTGCAATAAAATTGGGTGCAGACATTGGTGTTCCCTTCAGGATGAGTTGTTATAACATTGGCGAGCCATTAACATTTCTGCTAGCTACACCATCATATAAAAATTTCAATTTGTTTATGAATTGACTGTGACAGCATTACCAAAACACTGCAGAACTCATGACAGTCGCATCGTCCTCAGCTGTACTCTTGTGTTTGATGCTAATTAGCAAATGGCATTTTAGCACGCTACAATAAGATGGAGGACATGTCACATTATTGTTTACTAAACACATTAGCATGTTATTGTCATTGTGAGCAAGTTAGCATACTGACCAACATTTAGCTCAAAGTACCACTGTTCCATTACAGAGCAGCTTGTTTTAACGGGTCATCTCTAAGTTCCCACAGCCCGATGGTCGCGCAGCATATGGTCCTGAAATTTGCGATTAGGTTCAGGCATCACAGCTGGATGGTAAGAATTGTTCTACCCCTTTATATTTCTATAGGAAAATATTTGAATTTTTGTCAATTCTACAATTATTTGTCAGCTTTAGTTAGGCCTACTTTTGATTTTACATAGGCTACTAATTTAGTAACATAGGCTATAGGGTAATCTAGTCTGCACCTAGTTGAGTGAATATGGCACATAGCCTACTAAACTGCCAGGATAGCACCCAGGCAAAGTGGGAGAAAGATGTTTCCTCTCGGTCAGCATCAGGCCGCCACTTTATTTCGCCATACACAATTAGGCTCGCCGAGTAGGCTATTCCACATTGATTCTTGTTTGGTCTGAGCAAAGTCGCTTCTATCGGGATTTAAATGGAGATTAAAAAAATATTATATTTATATATATATATACATACTGTATATAGGGGAGAACGGGGGAATCTGAGGCATCGGGTAATGTGAGCCACCCCCTGTATCTAAGCAACGGAAAACATTTGTGGTCATGTGAGATATATGTTTTCAAGCCCCTCTCATTTCTCCATGGCCCTGAAAGAGAGGACCTCATGGTGCTGTGGTAAGCATGTTTTTTTCACCAAAATAGGTATTTTGCATGTAAAAGTAAATTTTCTTGCTGTCAACTTAATCAACTGTTGTGCCAAAGCAAATGTATTCACGTAGAAAAACTTCTATCATAAGTGTTGATGAACTACCAACATATGAAACCATGTGATGCTGATAACTGAATATTAGCCTACAATGCTAAGAGAGGTAGTTTTTTCTCAAATTGTGGTGGTGGGGGAAAGTGAGCCACTGTCTCACTTTCCCCCACCATGAGGCACAAGTTAAGTTTAGTCTTAAACATATTTTAATGTAATATTACATAACATATGTTTTATTTTAATGTCATACACATTGTAGAAAAGCCATCATGCCAAGGAAATACACCAGGAAGACGACCTGGGGCAACCACACGGAAAGAGCACCTTCTCATCTTTCCCTGTAACTTTCAGGGCTGGAATGTAGAGTTGGCCTAGTTGTAGAGTATGACAGGCTGATGTTATAATCCAGTTGGGTCTTCTCCTGTGTTCTGAGTCCCAGGCTGTTCTCGCTGGTTCTGATTTTCCTATGCTTTGACCCCCAGACACTAGCTGGCTCTAAGGGTCCTGTGTTCTGACCCCCAGACTGTGTTCTAATCTAACTGGTTCTATCTTTCATTTGAATCTTATTAAAACCTTTTGAATTATAATATGTTGTATTTGATTTTGTTCAGAGTTACTTTCAAGTGTTTAGAAAATTTGCTTTGCTTAATTGACCAAACCCCATCATTCTTTTACTAGTCCGACATTAGTTCTGGAATGTGTGGCTAGCTTTCAGGATTCTTACTGTTACAATATGTGTTGTTATGGTAGTTTCAGAGTGGAAAAAGTAAGTGGATCAGTTTACCCCACAGCTGGGGTAAAGTGAGCCACATGACAACTTTTTTTAAAACAATCATATTTTCACTGCCCTTTGTCTTGAAAAAATTCTGCTAATGCCCATTTCTAGGAAACATCCTGAATTAATGGGAAATGTGTACATTTGAGTGATCAATTTAGCTCGCTTAGAGGGGAGCAAATGTAAAAAGTGGCTCAGATTACCCCGTTCTCCCCTATATATATAATATATATATATATATATATATATATATATATATATATATATATATATATATATATATATATATATATATATATATATATACACATTTTTGGTCGACGGGTTGAATGAATGGGTGTGTGTGTGGGCGCTTTCTCACCTGTATTGTTTAATTCCGTTGATTGGAGTCCTAGAGCGTAGGCTGCATTTGGGCAGGTGTGGAGACAGATAGGTGACACTCGGGTTGAAGAGTTGATCTCCGTCCGGATACTGTAGCCTACTCTGATTTTGTTTGTTTGTTTGCTGAGACTGCAGGAAGCATTCCGCCATATGTCGTGTGGATTAAACCATTTCCCATTGCCAGCTGATTACTAAACGCCTCTTGATTAGCAGATTTGGCGACCAGAATGCATCAATCTCAGCCTTATTTTCATACTGTGTGTTTGCTTGGAGATAGGCTACATGCAAAGCATGTAATAAACGATAACCAGGTTCGCATAGTTGTCCCCCCATTGTGAAATTGGGGCGCATTAATTTCTAGATTCAAACATTAGGCTCTTTTTTTCTTTTCACCCTTTTTTCTCCTTTGTTTACTTCCAGAAGTTTTCCCGCAACAAAAATTGTTACCAATTACAGAGCTGTTACCTCTCACACCACACATTTTGGTCCACATGTGTTAATGCTGCTAAGTAAACACCATGGCACCAATTTAAGGCAAAATGCAAAATTTGAACCAATTGGTCCATGATTTGGAACAGAGAAAACAAACTATATTATGCGTGAAAATACAGTTTTCTTTTATTTTATTTTTATTATTAGTAATAATGTGTTATTTGTGGCTAAACAAAAGGTTGAAATTCTACTCAAATTGTGTGTTCAATTTGTTACATGTCTACATAGGCCTACGAGTAGAACACATACTGTAGGGGTTAAACAAGGCTAACGACGAACAGGATCACAGGTAAGCATATTAATGTGCAAAGTAAAAAAGAACAAAGCAAATGATAAATCCTAATCCTATTTTGGTAAGGCTTCTGATGCTGCAGCACTGGTTTGATATCATTGACATAAAAATGGAAACAATTTAAAAGCTTTTTTTTTCTTTTTTTATAGTAGCAGATAGCTACTATATATTGATATGTTCGTCTAGGTGTTATTGAAGTGCTGGTTCAGCTCCCACCTACAGGATTTCCTGCCTTCGTGTCTCTCTGCAGGCGTCCTATCTAAACTGCTTAAGGATTGCGTTTCCATGTGAGGATTTTCGCTTCTTTTTCAAAGTATTAGTGGAAAACCGTAAACGGTTGATTATTATTTGTATTTTTCCCCTTAGCCAATTGTCCATAATCCCTGTGGAGGAGCTTAAGAGTTAGATTTCTGGCATGCATGGCCTTATCTTTACATAACGGCCACAGACAAATGGAGCGTGTCTCGTTTGGACTAAGCCACACATTTGGGCCGAAAAAGAAGCACGCGAGTTGAGCATGTAAGAAAGCTGTCCAGACCGTTAGCATTAATAAAGCACTGCAACACTGCAATCAATTTCAGGTTCAAATTCAGTCTCATTTTCTTGCTCATACATACATGCATGGAAGCACACACCACCACATCATTTACTTTCCTGATGTATGTGCTGGTAGATGGTGGATCCTCAGTCCTTGCTGTCCTCAGGAGGTCACAGGGGAATCATGCCTGAGCTTCCTGGAGGAAGGATCCAGCATCAGCTTCTCTAATGTGACATTCAATTACCTCCAAAGGTGAAGCCGTCTCATTTGGATGCAGAAATCAATTTGAAATGGACATTGCTACAGTTTACTTCTTCGGGCTCTTCTCCACCATTCTGTGTACTCGTGTTGGTGACAGAAAACAAGCTGCATCGCTGTCGTTCCAACTCCCATCGTCTTTTCTGTGAAATGGCATCCATCAAAGTTAATGGGCTGTAATCATCACCACAAATACACTGTCATACGTCCCACTGCTGCTCGCTGCCGAGTATTCAACTCCCAGTCAATGGGATGTAAAGAGTGACAAGCATGAGGAACACAATTTCCCATATCATTAACGACTAAGTGAAAATTGGAATAGAATCCATAAAACTTTGCTATTTTCCATAATTTATAAATCTGGTCTATTTGCTCAGGATCTTTGGGGACTGCAGAAGGAAAAGCTTCATCAGAAGTGCATGTGACATACAGTCACGACACTGTGTTTCAGGCTCCCACCATGGACAATATCATCTTGTGAAATAATTCTTATTAAAGGACGTCACTCGCCACTGACAGATCTGCTGCTGTGTGGTGGATAGATTAATTCTCCAAGTAACCAATCCTGTCTGCTTCAGATCATAGTTCAGCGTATACTATATCTACTTATCTCCAGGCTGTATGCTGCTGGACTTCTGATTATAGTGTACATCAAACAGGCACACACACATTTGCACAGCCTACTCTTTCAGTGCCTGGTATGGCAGCTTTCCAAGAAAACTGTCCCCGATGTATTTGTGTGTTTGATAGGATGTTTTAGCTGTAGCATCCCCTGAAGACAATTTGTAGACCTCAACAGATGGAGAAGACCAATTAGGGAAGCAGGCGAATTAATGGGAGAAATGGGATAGGAGTGTTCCAACTCTTTCTCTCTCCCCCAGGACAGACAGCTAATCCTAGAGTACAGGTACAAAACCAACATGTCTTCTGTTTTGGAGGGGGAAACATTAAAAAAATTAGAAATTAAAGCTAGAAAGCTGACTGAAAAAGGTGCCTTTGATTTCCTAACGCTACACAGGAAAATAGGTACGCGTTAAATTTGATACAGCAAGCTCTCACTCCACATCTACAGTATGTATAAATATCTCCTTCTGTTGTCTGATTCTTCAAGGGCAGACGTCCTACAAAGCAATTGCCTTGCCATCAGCAAAGACCAAAAAAGGAGAATAAATGAAAAAGTGCTTAAATATAGCAACCCCCTGGGACAGTGGGAGGGAGGGCGTGCTGGAGTGTGATTAAAATGAATAACCTTCATTCAGTCACGTTTGTTAAAGGCACATTTGAATGTGCCTTCTGTGACGGAGCCAGAGCTGTGCCTTAACTCCACCTGTCTGGTGTTTCCATCATTATTCTTCAGCAGGCCTGTCCTCTGCAGTGACAAAGATGTAGAAGTTATAAATAATGGGGGGTTGTGTCATCAAACAAACACTCTTTCTCCCACTGACCCCAGGTCAGTTTATTTCAAGCTTCAGCCATCCCCTGCTGGGAAAGCACACGTAGCAATAAACCTGTTGATGACTGGTACATTGTGTGGATGCAAGACCAATTTTCATGGGCAAAATGACCTTTCAGTTGTGTTTTTGTTGTTCCGCCCATGGCCCAGAGTTATTATTTTTCGTGTCATTTTTAGATTTGACAAGAGAAGTCTCTGGGAGTGAAATGGAAAAAGTAATGATGTCCCAATGTGCGTGAAGCAACGTGGTGCAGTTGGGGAAATTGTGGATATGGCTGCAGCAAGGAGCTGTGCTTTGCCCCAGGGGCCAGTCAGCAGCTGTTAGCGGAGATGCAGCCCTTCTCAATACTTCCCCAAAGGTTCGTGCAGGTTCCCGGTACTCGCTGTTATCTGGGCTCGCTGCTGTCGCAAGTCTGGCTGCTGTCCACACTCTCTGAGAGAGCGCTCAGTACATTTTTACGCTTCACCACCCTTTCTCTCTCATCCCAACCTCCGCTCCCCTTGCTTTCACTGAGATTTTGAAGTGTTCCCTTGAACATGCAGCCACTTTTCTTATTCTTTTTCAATGGACGGAAATCTGTACCTTGATATTTGTCGCTGCTTCTTTTCTCCTTTCACTGGTATGACTAATAATCTGAGGCCATTTCTCTATTGAATTCTGTACCTACTTACAGTGTTCCATACAAGGTTAACTACCCTGCATGTGAGTGTAGTTTTGTATGGGCAGGAAGCAATTTTGAGGATGAGGGGTTGCAGCTGTTTGGGGTAAAAGGCTGATGTAAACAATTTAAAATTGCAACTCAAACTGAATCTACAAGTTTTCTGGTGTCGACCATGAGGAAAATCGATCCTTTCCCCCTTGAGACTTTCTCCTTCACTCCAAATCTAAAAAAGAAATTTACTCTACTGTGCATTAAAGGTGAAGGCAACGATCCCAATCCAAAACACCAAAATAGACATCTAAATGAGTGAATATCTCGTCACCGTCTGCTACCTGTTTGTATCGCGTGTACACTGTAAAAAAGGCTGGTGTTTATACACAATGAAGGCTTTGTTAATGGCTATGTAAAGAAAGGGAGTCGAGTGTGTCAAAGCTAGCCCAGCAACATATCTCCAACCAATCAGCTGCGGCAGTGTTCATGTCTTCAGTAGCAACAATCCTATTGGGCAGGTAGTTATATCGACTGCTATTGCTAAAGCAAAGCACATCTGGGGGCGGAGCCTGAAGTACATTTTTACGCTTTGTATTTGTTTTAATGCTTAGTCCAAATATCAACAAGCGTTCTCTGGAAATTGTATACTCCACCTTTTAAATCTTTTTTTAAGCTTTTATTGTAACATAAACCTGTTTTACTATAGTAGTGGTTTGACTAAATGATCCCAATATAAGGTCCACATACTGGCTTTATCAGAGCTTTTAGTCCTCCTATCACACGGTCTACATCAACAGATGGTCTGGGAGATAGATCTGCTGACATGCAAGCTCAGTTATTTTAACATGGAAACATTCACTTCTTTCCGCTTCTGAAATGGAAGGAATTTCAGCATTTCTTTATCTTTAAACCTCCTGCAAGGAACTTTTATGAAACAGTTTTCCTCTTGTGATAATAAATTAGCTGTAACAGCAAACAAGACCATCAGCGAAAACAACTCTATTTTTATATAGCTATTATTAATGCATTTGCACAGGTCCGACTTTTCCTGGGAAATGCTAAATCAATTTGACTTTTACCATTTTAATAATCTTACGAGGACGTAGTTTAATTCGTTACACCATAGTTTGATAATGAATCGAAAATATCTTCACACTTCTTCTCAAAACAACAAAGACAACGTTGTGTCTTGCTGCGTTCCTTCGTCAAAGCATCTCGCAGTAGGCCTAGCAGTCAGACCCCTCCCCTCCCCCGCTGCATGCATGCATGCACTTCACTCAGGCGCAAGACTATCTTGTAACCTGCTGCATCCGAGATAAGTAACTCTAACTTTACTGTATCAGCTGCAGTATTTTAATCCTTCAAAGCTAAATTGCATGCTCTAACATGTGATATTTCAGCAAGTTCTAAAATGTGATTTATGAAGTTTAGCCATAGGGATGAAAGGAGATTTAAAATGTACCATGTTTATACAATGGTAGTTTAGCCATAAGCCATCTGACCTGTACCCATGTTTCCCATACCTATAATAATTCAGTTTTATAAATCTGTATAAAAGGCAAATATGGGCCTAAATGGATTTGTTCTAATCATCAAAAATGAGATTGTGGACATCTATAACATTTTCACATTGCCCACCCTTTGCACTTTACAGTATCATCAAACAATAGATTAATCGATAGTCAAAAATAATCAGTAAGAACACACCCCGACATCTGGAGACACTTCTCTTCCTTACAAAAAAGGGAAGAAGCTGATTTCTAGATACTGTACCTCACGAATGCACACGCCGCAACCTCTGAGTTAAGGGGCCATTTGTTGGAGGGAGTTGATATCCAGCCGTTGCTCTGTGTGGAATCGCACATCAAAGTTAATCTTGCACCGTCTGCTCTGGCGCTGCGGAGCACTAATCTGCTGTCAGTGTGATGAGGCTCCTGGACCAGTTCCCCTTTCCAACACAGAGGCACTAATCCGCAGGACCTTTCACGTTTCTGCCTCTTCCTCCACCACCTGACCCTCCCCCCCCCCCCCCCACACACACACACACACAAAGGTCAAGACAGGGTTCACTCTGGAGTCTCATCCGATCAATATGATTTGAGTATTTGCATAGTACCTCATGTACAGTATGTGCAAGAAAGAAGCTAGTTTAGTCTGTCGCGTCCTTGAGTACATTACATGACCACAATAATCCGATAACTGGGAATAATCAGGTAATAGCAATAATCTGAGAATAATCAGGTAATAGCAATAATCTGATTTGATGCGTTTACATGCACTTTAGTAATGCGGCTTTACATGATTTAGTCAATTAATTGAATTTCTTTCCAAGTACATGACATAAAACTGTTTTGTTTTTTTTTCTCCAAAATTTCCTGTCATAACATCCTGTCAACATGCCGTCGCTTGTGGCTTCTCTGACTGTCGGTGCTGTCCTTATGTGGGAGTTGTTAGGCTTGCAAAACAGGCAGAATTTTAACAGAATTAACAGAATAATGCCCTTCGTCTTCACGTTGTGCATATGAGCAGAAAAGGACCTGAAGTATTTATTCAGCAAGCCTCTGCCATTGGTCTGGACAGCATAAGTCTTCCTTCTCTCCTATAATAAAACTTAAACTTGTTGGATGCACGTTAAGAGCAAAGACTTGTGGTTGGACTGTAGGGATGGTTGCTGCTGTCCAACGGCCTGGCTCACAACATCCTTCATCAGATCACACAGTTACACGAATGCTCTCTGCGACATTCTTAATTTCTCTCTCCATTCGTGATGTGAGAATTCCTTCGGCACCACTCCAGTCCACTAGGGTTCCATCTGATTGGCGATGGAATCGTAGTACTCATAGTTTTATTTAACCTCGGTAAGTCCGATAGCACCATCTTAAAAAAAAAAACTATTGCAGATCGTGCCTTCAATCATCAATAGACAATTTCATAGGCAATCGGCACTATAGTGGACTGGCCTGGAATGGAGAGAGAATGTCACAATGTCGCAGAGAGTATTTGTGAAACTGTGTGATCTGATGAATGATGTTATGAGATGAGTCCCTCTAAGTTTTTACACATGCGCAGATGTAAAAGGCCAAAAGTAATTCAATTGACGGTACACATGTCCGAAATAGATGACATATTGCCGAAAAAACTAGCTGTGTTTATCAAATTATTTTAATCCAATAACGGCTTTTGTGGTTAATGTGGTTTACATTAGCACTTGAAAAAACTGGTAAACATATAATGATCAGTTTATTAGTGTGCTCCTTGTGAGCAGCATCCTAGATGGGCTCCAGAATAGAATAAAACAACAATACAGCTCATTCTATAAACAGTGCTATTACTGATGATGTGACTTTTATTGCTACTTTACTTATTTTTTATTAGTCAACTTTAAAAAAAAATTAACATTTTTTTTTACCCACCTCAGGCTTTCATACTCCAGAAGTGAGGTACCTCACTGCCTGCTTAATCAAAGCTTTCTGTGTTCAAGAAAATGCCACCACTTTCTCGCCCACGTGCCGATTAACCAATGATGAATACGGAATGAGTTAATTAGCATAATCGCTTGAGTGTCTGATGATTTCATTTTATTATCACGCTCTCTCATAATCCATAGCTCTGGCAACCCTTCTTGCACCCAACCTCTCTTTCATGTTCCTTTGCCCTCCCCATTCAGCCACGAAGCAGTGTAATTGCATTATCAAAGTATTATACTGACATTGTGGGAATGTATTTTTAGCCCATGGCTTTCTGAAGAAATGTAAGGGGGATGGACAGAAATCTAAACACGGAATAACAAATTAGAGCACTGTCTGAGTCTGTTTACTTAGCGTCATCATGTCAAAGATTTGCGTTATCCAGACCCCCCTCACATACATACACACACCCTTCCTGACACAAAAACTATTATAATTCTCACATTAGCATGTTTTCAGGAGAGCATGCTATTTTATGGATCCATGTGGATTCTTAACCCTCGTAAAACTACTATTAATGGAAAACAGCCATTTGTATAGCAGTTAAAGTAAATTGCCCCAAGGAATTGGTCGTAATCATGACGACGAGGAGCCGAGTAGTAGAGGTGGCTTGGTTTATAATGGCAGGGAAATAGTGGTGTTTTATGCATAGGACAGCAGTTGTTTCCCAAGTGTCAGCAGGTGTGGACCGAGAGACTGGAGAAGAGAGTAGAAGAAAAGGAAAATGTCAAGCAGGGCTGTGCTAGCACCACTGCATGATAATAGAAAGGGAGGAGAGAATGAAGCGTTTCATCTCTAACTCATAGTTAGAGGCAGGCAGGTCCAGGCGGAGGAAGGGTGAGTCAAAGTCAGGAATGGAAGAGCGGCAGAGAGGAAAGCTTTTTATCATCCCGGACTCTTAAGAAGATCTCCCAAATGAGAGAGGGCGTGCATGCTAATGTCAAAGCCGCAGTGATAACTAGCCGCCTTGTTTCGCGGGGTGAGGGTTAAGCTGGGATTTTGAGGGCTGAGGGGATACATGTTAGATATGTGAGCGAGAGAGAGAGAGACGGAGGTGCCTTTGCCAGAGCTATACGTGGGGGATTATTCTATATGGTTTTATCTGTGTCGTCTGCATAGCTAAACGTCAGGAGGTTCAGTTGAGGAAGATTAAAGCCACTTTGACACTGCTGCGCCACAAAGTCTTCATTTACAATACGTTAACACCGACTGGCAAGTTGCCACGCATGCTATGGCTGTTTCCTTGAACATACTAACCTTCAGCTCTATACCCTTCGCCTTTTCCCAATTCTGCAGAGACCGGATCTCAGCTGGAAAAGCATGTGGAAGGCATACCAAACAATCTCTCATCACATATTCTCCACGCTTACATTCTACCGCATTTCCGCATCCAGTCGGAGCAGTTTAGTAGTATGTGCATTCCATTCTTGCCCATGGAGTCGGTGATCTCAAAGACAGTTGTCCTTCCCTGTAGCTATTGTTTTGCAGTAACTCATACATGAACGCTCTGTTTTTCCTGCCACACGCATTACACCAGGAGGTGCGGCCCTCTGGCTCCCTCCTATCTGTGCTTCCCCATCTTCCCATTATGTTGTGTAGTCCTGCCAGCCTCCTCTTCTCTCCCTTATCACCTGCAGTGAAAATCTAACGGCTAATCCCAACGCCTGTGGGATTCCCACGCTCTATAATGATGTATATCTGAGGGGATAGCATCAGAGCACAGTCCTATCATCCTACACACTCTTAATCCCATCGGTCTTTGGTGTCCAAACCCAAGAGAGGCAGCTTTCTGGATGTTGTGCTCCTCGGGCCTTAGTAGCCAGATGTGCTCTGCAGAACATCAGGGATCGGACGTTGTGTTTAGGGATCACATTGGAGATCATGTTCACTCATTGTGCTTCTGATTCTTGTAACCTCGTGGTATATTATCTCCCTCTAGGATTGCATTGCAGTGGTACACACTGTAGCTGTACCACTGCATTGAAAAGATCTTAGCCAACAGTGCTGCTGCCCAGGCTCTCTGGCATTACAAGGATTTTCTTTTACAGTCCGTTCATGTTTGTGATAGATACAGAATGCCCTTAATATTTGAACATGCTGACCAAAAGACAAAACAGACTTGCATTTGGCTCATCAATAATATAAATATATAGTAAACCAGATGGAGTTTGCCTCTATTCAACCAGTTTCACTGACCTTGTTTATACAGTATGTGAATGCAACAGTCTGTTTGCATATCACCTTTCCCTTACTAAGATTCACGATGCCTATTGGCAAAGAATAGAACGATCATACAGCCTTTCCTTTCTTGTCTTGATGAACTTCATTTTTTATGAGGGCTCAGACACAGCCACCCTCAGGACCTCTCTCGCAGCACTACATAAATCTTGCATTCTGCACAAATACACACAGAAAATGTATATCTTCTTGTCATTCACATTAGTATGCGTCTACGACATGCAGGCGGCAAAATACATTTTCTTGAGGATCTGAATTCAAGTTGTACGAGCATGATAGATTTCAGGAGGAAAATTATTTTTTTAACTGTCAGCAAGGATGAATATCGTGCTCTTTCAGCCTTGTGCAGAAGGTACAGAGCACAGTATTGTCATGGAGCAAAGCTCCATTTGCTCCTTGTCATATTTTGTTAAAAAAAAGTCAAAGAAAAAAGCGTGCCTTTCACAGTTGGCCAGTGTGAGGATTTACCACTTTTATGTCAAGACCTCGGATATGATTTTAATGTTGTGTCCACCACTCTGACACTGTGATTCTCTGCCGTAACTTGAAATTTGCCCGCGGGACATGTCAACACCTTAATGACATCTGTTACCTCCTGACCTTGCCACTGTCCCGTTGTCCTTGCACAGTATTAATGCCTCTCTCTGTTATTATCAATTTAGTATTGGGACAGCCAGTGACAGTATCAGAGCTTCAGGATAATTGACAGGTTTCTAGACTTTAAGGTTTGGAGGGCTTTTCTGTGCTGTAGAAGGCATCGAACTGTGAAAATGAGCGAGTGAATTACCCCAGGAGGCACTGATAGGTAGATTGTGTGCAAGGGGATGGTCGGTGAAGGTCAGACTGAAAATCCTGCATTCAAAGAATCTTCAAATACTGGACCCTCGATGCAGAAAGCATGTCTGGAATTTACCAACTAAATCTTTTTTGGAAATTATGAAAATGCTAATGCTGTGTCGGACGAAGTGGTTGACTTTGAATGAATTTTTTTCTAATTATTTAAAAAAAAATATATATCTTGTGATCAAGATATATATTTTTATAAGAGCATTTTCACAGTCACTCCATGCACAATGGATGCACAATTATGGTTGCACATAATGAGAAACAAATGCTGTGTGTGGCATTTGCAAAGTAAAACCAACCTCATGGAGGAAGGTGAGATTGAAATTCATTTTATATTCAGATTATCAGATTGCAGGGCCCCTTAGTAATTATTGGCATGAAACAACGAGGATAGATAGTGCCCGAGATAGGACGGTGTGCTTAATTCATCTTGATTTGAATCAGCTGATTAATCAGAATGCTTAATGTATTAATCAAATTAGTTTCATTCCATTGCTTCTCATTGAAGTGGAGTAGATCAACGTGCTGTTAGATGGGATTTAATGCCTTTCCGTGGCCGATTTAATAGATACACACAGTCAAGCAGCACTAGTGTCTTCATCACAGGATCCTTCTTCATTTGAACACCTTGACCTTTATGGCTCCCATCAGTGGGTTTAAATGCTGCGAGGCCATTCATTCAATTAGCTTTTTTTTATTGCCCTTGACTGCTGTCATTCTGCAGGAGGCGAGTTAGTTCATTTCACGGTAAAAACCCAGGAAGTTGGAACTAGAAGGACTATGGCAGAGGTGGCAGTGAATGATTGGATTTTAACGCTGTTGACAAAGCCCTCTCAGCTGAAAGATCTGCCACAATCCTTCTTGGATCCAAATTGTCAGCACTGCTAAGCTGTTTGCGGGAATCTCAACTGGCATGTCAGCTGCTGGGACAGCAGGACTGACTGTTAGACCTCTATCCTTACTAGAAGGTTGAGCCTGTTTCCACTTAAAAGGGGTTTATATGTAATAGTTTAGTCTTTCTCCTGCCAGCCCTCAAACACTTAAATACAATAGATTGATTTGTTGACCAGAGGTCAGCTTTGTCCAATCCAGGCTCATTTTTACCTTTAAAAGATTTCATTTAATTTGCGTTTGATTCTAGAAAAAAAGACTTACCCTGTCTCTGAGAAGGGTATTAAACAAATGCCGTGTCTGTAAAGTCATCCAGATATCTTGTTTGTTTTTTGTTTTCCCACTAACCAGATGGCGGTCAGATTTCAGACACAGGGTTCTGGAAGACAATCAAGGAACAAGATTGCTTTTTGAGGAAGGGGGTTGGTTTAACTATATGTCAAATTAAGGACCATTTCACACTCACACATACAAACAAAGTGTTCTCGTGACTGTTCTCGTGACTGTTTGTGTCGTGTCCTTGTTTTTGGTTGTCAGCCATTGCTTTGTGACGATGAGGTCATGTACAGAACTCTCTCTCCCCCTGATGGAATACGGCACCGCTATTAAGGTCAACCATACAAACTCTGCCACCCAGGTTGATAAAGGGACTTATAAATGTTTGATTGGTCGATTATCCAAGCCGGACGGGGACATTCATTCCCCCCGGCTTTTGGAATTCAAATATTTCTTTTAAACTGACATTTCTCCTACACCATCTAAGGTGAACCCTAAAGTTTCACTCTCTCTCTCACACCATGCCGGGCCTCATCTGCAGTGCTGTCATCTCACTGTAAGACAATTCCAGAGAATGCGCCGCTTTTAAGACTGGTGCGAGTGCAAGCGCTGCATGGGTTCAGTTGGGTGGAACTGGGGAATTGATACTCAGTCATTTCGACACTCGTCCTCCTCCACTGCAGGGCGGATAAGGATCTGGCCATCCATCTTCGTGTCTCACCCATGTCAGCTCGGGGTAGCAAACGTGGGTACCTGCTAGTCAGAGACAACAAGAACAAAGCAGTGAACATTACTTTAATCTCTTGCTGCTGTTAATTCCTACCTCTGCCGTCATCTGGGAGGCAGAGCTTGGTTGTATCTCAGCTTCCCCCTTATGAACAATCCATCACTGTTAGTGCTTCTCTCCGGAGTGTGCTTGCACATTCTCTTTTTTCACCTGCTCACTGCTACGCTTTGCTCTCAAAAGACGATGCTCGCCGAAAAAGGACTGCAATACATTGTATTCCACTTTTGACAGTTCCGAATCAGACCAATAATTCACATACAGCAGCATTTTAACCGTCCTCCCATTGGAATAAAACACAAGTGAACGAAAACATGTACGCATGTGAGGGGAATGCTGTCTTGCATTTTTTATGTGGATCTCTTAATAGGCTTTCAGCGGTACATCCGGAATCTATAATTGACACCTGCTGTCAGGCTTGGTCGGTGATTACATAGGAAAATGACTTGAACTGTAATGAACTGTAAAACTAATGACATTGCCGTGCGATTACTCAAGTTGAAAGCAAACTGTTGTACATGCAGTCCCATCGAGCGTGATATTAAAATGTTCACTTTTACATCTTTTCCGCCCAAGCTCTGTGAAAAAGCCCAGGCTGTTGGGTTCAACATGATGGAAACCTGAGGCTAATGACTCACGCAGACGGCCGTGGGCATTAGACAACTTCATTTATGAAATAGTCAACCTCCCGTGTAGCGATGCATTCACATTACCGTGCCTCACTTGAGAGACATGCGGGCTGTCACAGCCACCGAGCAATGCTAATGTCCCTTCCTACCTGCATTCATCTTACTCTCCGGAGGTAATGGTCTTCTCAGGTCATTTGCGCATTAGGGCCGCGATCATTCATCTCACCCACCTGCAAGCCTGTGGATTGCTGGTCCTCTGCAGCACCGAAAGGGGATGTTTAGAAGACAAGGAAAACATGCTTTGAATCATTAATTTGCTCTCCTTTTCCTAAATCCCAGTGCTGCCCTAAAGTGTCTGCAGAGGGCTATTCATGAACACTCTGGTTATGTTCAGATGATTTGTAGGTATAATTTGCAGGTTTCTGGCTGGTGCTATTAATGAATTACCTGGAATAATTTTAGGGTTTATCTACTAATTTATTTCATGATGTTGAATGATAATCACTTATGTGTGGTGAACAGAATATCACTATGTGTCTGGTTATATGTTTAGTTTGTAAGTCCTCGTAGTATTGGCTGGTAAGTAGTAGAGGTGTTTATTACATGTTCAAACAAATGTTAAACACATATTATCTTCAAACGCAACCAAAATGACTGATCACCATTGTTGAATGGATAAGTAGCTTTGAAAGCTTCAATGTCAGCACAGAATGTTATTAGCCTCATTAAGAGCTCATTAAAAGACCACAGTGACATGAACAATCATAGCATGATTACTTAAAAACATTATCTTTAAAGTCTAGTTTTGTACAAAACTGAACGTAGCTGTTTGAATCAGGAACACTCTCAACTGAAGTCAGAAATCAGCACTGAAGGAAGAGTACAAATATTTGAACTGAACTGAATGACACCATCTAAAAAAAGCAAATAGATTTGTCATTTCCACCTCCGGTAAGTGGCGCTGGAGGTGCTAATGTAAAGAAAGTGAGATCATGCAGACAGTTTGATTTTAGCTTTACCTTGAGCACAGACAGGTCTGACTGCCTGAGAGAAGACAGGCACATTAATCTCTTTAATGGGGGATGCTTCAGTCCCATCTGACATATGTACAACCATTAATCTGTTCTTGCTGAATGCGGCCTGTTCCACATTTGTAAAATGTTCAAAAACTACATGCTTGAGCCTGGATTCCCCAAGAGATCAGTCATGCACAAGTTCCAAGGAGTGGTTTTTAATGTGGTTTCACTACATTACTGCATTGAATATTCAAAAGCCCATTTTGATGTGTGAAGAGGAAGAACATAACGCACAAGTGGCCCATCAGACTTAAACGATTTCTCAAAGCTTTTTTAGCATCACACTGCTCCCTTCTTCTTGTGCTTTTACTTGCTGTGATACCACACTCGCGGTATCCTTCACAAGCTGTTTGGCTAACAGAGGTCACAGGGGACATGTAGCGCGTATGGTCACGACGGGGGAAGCATTATCCGGTGCCAGCAGGTGTGTAATTATATGAAACAGGGTTTGAGAAGAGGAACGTCACCATGGCATGCAGAAAGTAGGCCAGCAAGAAGTGACTACAGAGAAGTCCTATTTATTCCTCAACCACTTGACGAAATGTCTGACTTTTTTATTTTGAAGTTTTGAAATGATGATGATGAAGGTCACTGTAACTATTTCATGACTTTAAAAAAACACATTAAACACACAATAACATATCATCATGATTAAAAACAAGCATCCAACGTGGATTCTCTAAAAGGTTGTTTTTTTCTCTTTGCAGTGTGTTGACTGTTGTCTGTTTTCTGTGTTTCAGGTATGGTGACATGGTGCCAAAAACAATCGTGGGGAAGGTGTTTGGGTCCATATGTTCGCTGAGTGGGGTGCTGGTCATTGCCTTGCCTGTCCCTGTCATAGTGTCAAACTTCAGCCGCATCTACCACCAAAGCCAGCGGTCAGAGAAACGCCGAGCCCAGAGGGTACTGACTCTCCCCCTCCCTCTGCCTCTCTCCTCCTCTTTCTCTCTATCTCTCTATTTTGCTTCTATCTGCCTCTGTCCCTGTCTTATCCGCATGTAACAGAATGACAGGGCAAACACTATCTTCCAGAATATTAATCTTTTTCTTGTGCTTGTGTGTATGTGTGTGTTGGGTGGGCTAAACTTGCTTGAGTATATTTCTCAGTGGGGGGAAAATAAATAAAGAGAGGGAATTGACAATGTCTGAACAAATGATCTTCAGAGTATAGTGTCAGCAGCTTTTCAATAGCAATTTGTGCATTTCATCCTAAATGTGTTTGCTAAGGCAGAATCTCTCTAATGGTAGATGTAAGCATGGCCTCTCCCCCTACTAAATACTGTGACTGCCGGAGGGAGACGGAGCCAATTAGTGACAGACAAACCGTCAGAGGCCTAAACAGAGGTCTGTTTGTTCAAACAGAAAACTCGAACTGCTAGAATCCGTGCAGTGAAGATCCAGGGCACTAATGCCTATATGCGCTACAAACAAAATGGGCTCCTGATGGACTCGCTGGAGGAGGTAACGGGACCACCAAGTAGCTGCTTGAGGGCTGCCTGACCGGGGCCTCGCTGCATGCCGCTCTGCTCGGGGGGCCATGCCACCACACACCGGGAGGGGAGGCGGGGACGGGCGGGGCTTCCCATGCTCTAACACAGGGGCTGCTGTCATTCCAGTGCTTCAGTGTTGATCGTCTTCTCTCTCCTACATCACACCTCTCAGCTGTGACATGCTTCGTTTACACACTCTCTCTCTCTCTCTCTCTCTCTGTCCATACAGCAGGAGGGCCAGGCAGGCACAGTTTGCCTTCTGGCGGAGTTTTCAGCCATTAACAGTCACACTGACTCATGACCAACAGCTCTGCATGTCTGTCCAACAGGGTTTGAGGGGTTTTATGTGAACCAAAGGCTTGAATGGACAGTTAGGTCGCCTGTGGAGGCTGTCTCCTCCTCAGCCTGCATCTCCTCTAAACTCTTGTTTTTGATCTGCTGTGTGTTCGGTGTGTTATTCCTAGAGCATCCAGGTTGTAGTGCAGACTAACATGACATGCCTTCCATCCCAGAGCCGTGCAGAGCATTCATCAAAGTGTGTGGTGTTGTTTTGGTCCGGAATCTGTGCTGTGTTTTTGGTGCAGTCTGTTTGATCTGTGTCTAGGTGTGCCACTGCTGTTGTTACTGAAATGAGCTCTGTTCTAATTTGACTGGTCCTTCTCAACCAAAGAATAGCGGAACCAATTATATCAGAGAACCATGTTGTGATAAGCCACTGTCTCTATGCATCTCTAAAACGTCCTCACCTAGCTAGGTTCTCAGTAGATTGGCTGCCGTGCTACAGATCAGCATTACGACTCTCAATGCTTTGCGTATATACTCTCCACTACATCACCGAGCTAGCTGTTGCCTGAGATTCTCTTTCTATCCAGAGTGTGAACCAGCTCATCTACACTGTTTTTGTGTGTGTGTTTTTTTACTTTGTGTGTTCGAAGGCCTCCAAGGAGGCAGGACAAGCCCTGGTGATGAAGGCCCGCAACCCTCCTTTTGAGAGCCAACATAATCACCTGCTGCACTGCTTGGAGAAGACTACGGTAAAATACCTTTTTTTTTATCCATTCAAACTGTAAAGCTGTGCCCACTGGAAAGCAATCACTCCCATAGGCCTCTTTCATTTGTACTATTCTGGTAACAGATTTCACTTGGAAATAACTTGCTGTGAAAAATAGTTCCTTTTTATGTAAAATTTCCTCACTTGTGCAGTCTGCGCTGTATCATCAGCGGTGTCGGAGTGTGTCACAAATGGAGACAAAGTGATTTCTTTCATCCATGCACAAACTGTAAAAATCATTTTATATGCAGCAACAAACTATTAAAAATAGCTGTAAATGGGGGCTGGGAAAATGTTGTTGCTCCAGCAACATGCTAACGATGACAGTGCCAGTCAGTAACAGTATTCCCACCTAACAAACCAGCATACTTGATTTTACATTTACACTATCTATTATTTAGATATATAAGAGCCACTTTGATGATACATGAGTTTAACTCTTTTACACTTGCAGCTCTAAAACCCTGTACAGAGACACACCAGACAGACCAGACAGACGGGCAGTAAATCAGTGTTCCTCCTCACAGATGATCCGCCCCCGGTAAAAAGGCATGCTGATCTGGTCTGTGAAAAGCTCCATAAAGGCTTCGCGCCATTCAGATGGCATAGCGCACATGTTTATATTGGTCCCTCTCATGGGGTTGCATTATATATGGAGGAGTGTAGAGCAAGGAGTGACAGAGGGAAGGTATAAGAAAGGGAGGTATGATTCGCTTTGGCGTCAGATCCACTGCGCGGTGTCACTCTGCCACCTGTTGGCAGAGGCCGAAACACACTCTGGAGGCTGACCTTCAAGGCAATGCTCATTTGTCACAGGGATAACAGTGTTGAATGTTTTTCACAGATGGCTCTTAATGTGGACATCTGGGCCCATATATTTATATTCCCCTTGATGATTCATTTTTCCAATTATTAAACAATTTTTGCTGTGGATTCTGTTCGGTCTATTTAGTCTTTTACCGTGGAAACATCTTTACTCATTATTTAGCCAAGCCCGATCGTTGGATGTACCTAATAGAGTGATTCACGAGCAAAACATTAAAAACCCAAAATGTCCGCCCGCCCCTGCCCCACCCCATGCAGAACCATGAGTTTGTGGACGAGCAGACGTTCCAGGCCAACTGCATGGAGATCTCTGTGATGAACAAGTCGGTCTCTCGTGCTTCCTCGCTCTCCTCCTCTCCACCGGGCCTGGGCTCCTGCTGCTCCCGCCGCCACAGGAAGAAGAGCAGCTTCAGCCTGCCCAGCACAAACAACCAGGAGCTCAGCACCATACAGATCAGAGAGAGGCCAGTGGCCAACAGGTAGGGCTCTTCTCAGTATTGCTCTTTTGTCGACACACTCACACCACCAAAATACACACACACACACACAAATGCATGTAAATAGCTGATATGTGTATTTTAAAATTATGTATATTTTATTGATTCCATGCTGGGAAATGTATTGATGGATTTGTTATATAGATGTATAGACAGTATTCTATCATAAATAATCTTGAGTCTCGGGTTATTAGGTTTTTAAATGAATGAAAGGCCCTTTTCTGGTTTCAAACGATTATCTGTTGGATTTCAAAGAATGCATTGTCGAGAAGCATTAAACAAGGCTGATTTCCTATTTCATTTTGGAGAAGTTTGGACATGTTTCTGTTTCATAAATGTAGATTTATTTTAAAATCAAAGGCCACGTTGTGTAGAATCATAATTAGTTTTTCACTTACCTTTACTGATATCTAGCTACAGATCCTTTTGGTTTTAATAGCGCTGAATTTCTGCTTTACTGTCTGAATTTCTTGTTATAACACGTTACAATGAAAGGGGTGAAGGTTCGCTGGTTTTGATCAAAGGAAATTTTGAAAAAAAAACTGGCCCCCCAATGATGTCCCTGTAAATTGTGATAACCCACGGACATCACAGTTTACAGTGGGACTACTTTCCACCAAAGAACTAGTCCTTTCTCTCCCAGCGAGACATTTGAACAGCATGCTCTGTGGATTATCCAGAACAACTAGGACACTGTGTCTGGAAAGAAGTGTTGGTGTCAAATGTTATTTTTAAGCACCCCAAATGAAATTCCATTCACCTATGTTACATTGGGGCGCAGAACACTTGTTATGTCATAAATATGAAGAACTGAGACCCATTAATCTTGGTCCGCAAATATGTCATACATATGTGAGAATTGAAAACACTTTTTCACCAATATGCCTGCCACTCCATGATGTGATAATGTTAATTTATAGTGGAAAATGGCATTCTGCATGCAGCAACGCTGAATATACGTATACTAGAAAACAATATCAGAAATCGAATGTGTTCACCTGCAACCAAAAAGCACATTTAATATGTAGGTTATTTTTAACAATATTTCTGACATAGGCTGCAGACGTCCACACTGACACCTGAAAAGCTACCTCTAACGAGCCACATGAGATCCCGTCTATATTCACTCACAAAGAACTTGGGTATTACTTGACAATAGCTTTTATACAGTTTACAAAGGGACTCTGTGTAGTACAGGCTTTGTGTAATACAGTCACAAGGTCAGAGCTCTCACCTTCTCTCTCATATCCCACGTCTCCTTTCACAGCCGCTCCTGCCTGAATGCCAAACTAGATGAGACTGTGCCCTTGAAATGCGAGGAAGCTTACATCACTCCCACCATGGTCAACCTGTCTGCCCCAGTGGTGACCTCATCAGACGGGCACGGCTCCTCGGCCACCACCCCATACTCTCAGAGCAACATTGTCCGAGTATCTGCCTTGTAGATATACTTGTATACTTGCCTATCTGATCAGCTAACTGGTCTCGAGAAGCACCAGATGCTGAGGAAGAGGGACCACCGAGCATCAACCTGCCATAATCTAAAGGGATTATAAGATTAGCAGAAGTCTGGGGGTTTTTGAAGTAGTGATCTCATCTGATGTCAAACTCTGCATGGTATTAAAGTGATCTGGACAGCTGCCTTTGGGAATAAAAAGCGAAACCAGCAGATCTTTTGCTCCATTAAAGCACAGCACAGCAGAGCAAGGACGTGTTGGGATTTTGCGTGGTTATCGTCGTTGCCTAAAAATACTGAGGAAAAAAAACTTTATTTTTGAATATGTAATGTAGTTGTATTTGTTGTCTTCTGATATAAAGGAGGAAAGGCAGATGTTCAAAGGTCACTCTTGACGGCCTTTGATGACAAAGCACACATATTCATTAACAAACTTTGTGAATATTACATCGGTCTATTTACACGTTTAAAAACATTCATCTCACCCGGTTAAATGGATTGTTTTGGAAAAACCCTGAATGAACTGGTTGCTGATAGTCCCTTCACTGTTGTAAATTCAGAATACATACATACATCCGCTGGAATGGATAACTTGTGAATATTCATTAACGGACTCATTAACTGGTCGATGTCATCGCTTGATGAGTAAAAATATGCTTAGCATCCTGACATGTTTGTGAAATGTGTAAGTGAAAGTCAAAATGACAAATTGTGTGTTGCATTCTGATATGGATCTATGTGAAAGCCACCTTCATTTGCAATTGATATTTAGAACGATACAGGGTACATATTATTAAGGTCACAAGGTAGAAATAAAAGTGAATGTTCTCCACAACATTTAACTAATGCTAACCCTAACCTGGACAAATAGTAAATTACCTGGAAAACTATATGAAAGAGTGTAGAACATCAATTCCATTGTTCCTCTTAAATTATAATAATCATAAGCGAGACTTGGTAGATTTCACTGTGTTAATGGGCCATTTTGTACATTTTTCATACTGTAAATATCTCAGTTAGAACCTAAACTGCATTTGAAGTTGGCTCCTCTTCTTTCTAGATTTAGTTGGCAGTTGTTGGCATACTATTTCTGTCTGTTAACTGGTTGAATTAAGGATTTGCATGCTGTCATTGAAGAATTCTGTTTTATTAAAAAGTATGTCTGCTTCTTGTTGGAGGTTTGTCAGTAAAAATGAGATTGATGGAAGAAAACCACGAGGCTGGTATGTTATGATGTGTAAATTCTGCAACACTTTTGCTTTTAATAAAATAACAATCTTGTCATGGAGTACATATATATAAGGGTTAAGGAAAAAGGGGTTAAATAATCAAACATTGTGCATTTGGTGCAGTGGGTAGAATACATACTTTAGCTCTACGGGGGAAAAAATCCATTAAATGACCCATGTCGCTTTTATTTTTTGAGAACACAATTAGGTGGATTTCATAATGTTTTTGCTTTAGCAATCAAACAGCATCGCTAATAACCGGATGGGATAATAATGAGGTGGTGTTTGAGGACGTGTGAGGACCTGACCCGGCCCAGCGGTGGGTTGTGCTCTCTGGGGACAGACAGACAGACAGACTGACAGAAAGGCCTCCGTGTCTGTTTGACAAAGAACTCTACAGTGTTCCTCCTGCTGAGCCGATTGCTTCGGTGCAAGCTGCTTCTCACAGCATGCAGCGCCTCTGCTTTGCCGTGTTTAGCAACTGCTGAGAAGTCAGCCGGTATTATATATAAGAAAACACAGCAGCATATAAAACAATGGGCCACTCCTTTACCAAAAATATAAAATCCCACATTGATATGAATGACTAGACAAATGTTAACCGTATTAATATACTGAATATTGAATATGGTCATTTATTTCTATGGTTATAATTTCTTATTGAAGATGGATTTAAACCTTTTTTTAAACCTATAAAACTCTTCCCGAAACTGAGGATTCACTGCAGCGTATATTATTGGGTTACTCAGTGATGTGATGCAGGCAACGGAGACTGAAAGAACCTCCAAGTCCTGGGCGATTGTTATCTGGAAGAAAAAAATTATAGAAAAAAAAAAGAAGCAAAACACACTTTGTGAAACAGCAACCTATAGAACAGAAGTTTTAAGCATTGAGTTCACTGATATACTGTAAATCTCAGAAAACAGAAGTTAGAAGTCTCTCCTACTCAAAATTCACATCTTGACATCTGGCACAATTTGAATTGTTGCTAAGGCCGTAGTCATGGAGTCGAACTAACCCCCACTGTATATTATAAATACTGCCTTGTGCTAATCCCATGCCTTGGGACCTACAAATTCATGTTGATTGAAACAGTATAAAAGTCAAGCACTATATCCTACTACTTCAAAGCAGCAAACTCTGCCTGACACAAAAAAAGACAGTTTATGATTGCATCCTTACCTCTGCTCAATACTAACCTGTATATTCTTGTTTTGGTCAAGGACAAAATTCACCAGGATAGTCATAATCAACGGCAGCCAGAATAAGAGGAAGGTTATAATGATGTAGCCGGCACGCATAGCCATTTTACTCTCCTTCTTTTTGTGTGCCCTCTCTTTGCTTTGCTTGGAAGGCATCATGCAAACGGCCCCTTCCACCTGAGCTCCTTCTTCTTTAGCCTCTGTTACAGGGACAATAATTGAGAGTGGTGGAGGTAATGGAGACGCTTGGTCTACTACTGCAGCAACAGCCAGTGTTTCCTCTGTATTGCTGCTCTTAGCTCCCTTTGGTTCAATCAGTAGAATAGAAGCGGATTCAGGATTTTCTAACTGTGCAGGCTGTGGAACATGGGGCCTGGGTTCTTTCATTTCAGAGGGTGCTGTTGTGTCACTTCTCGCTCTCTCTTTGGGCTGCTTTTCAGTGTCAAAATTGCTTGACACCTTCTGCGGCTTTGCGGTTGAGCTCTTAACACCAGTAACGGCATCTCTATTTGAAGGTTTTTCTTGAGCTTTCGTGGAACAAGGCTTCAATTGCTCTGCTGTTAAGGGTTTCCCCCCAGAATCTGCTGCAACCTGCATTACTGGAGGGTGAGCTTGTTCCTTTTCCAGGTCACTTATCTCCAATGCCTTTTTTAATTCTTTTTTATTCCCTGGGCTGATGGAGACACACTGTGGAGTTTTTGCTGAGGTCAGCACAGCAGCCGTAGACTCTTTCTTGGATGAATCTGGTTCAGCTTGTGTCAATAGTTCCACCCATGCAACGCTTTTGCTCAAGGTCTGGCCATGCTCTGTTTTTTCATGTCCATTTTCCACAACTGTAGTTCTGTGTTCTTCTTTCTTCTGCTTTTCTTCCATTTTGTCTGTTTTTGTAACAGGGAAAATGCCTTTGTCAAATATTTTGCGGTTGTGTGATCTCACCAGGCCAAAGATGCGCGTGTAGAATCCAGTGATGACACCAAAGCAAACTGCCCAAAGTGGGAACAACATATAAATTCCGAATGTGTCGTAGGAGGGCGATTCTTCTCTGGCTAATCCTTCGCATTTCACATACACGGGGGAGTCCTTCACGAATGTCAGACAAAACCCAGACACCAGAATAGACAAAGTCCACGTGATTGTAATCAGCACCATAATTCGCCTGCGCCTGTGACTGGTTTTGAAGGGTTGCGCAATGGCCTGGTATCTCTCTCCGCTTATACCGGCCAGTGTCAACATTTGGATGCAGCAGCTAAAAGAAAACGAGGCCACTTGTGCATCACAGAGCCACCCGTCTACGTGTCCTCTTTGACGCACGGTCGCGACGATGGTGAGAAGAATGGGGCAGTCGATGGCACACCTCAAAAGGTCTATAACCGCAAGATTCACCACCAGTGCATTATTGGAAGTCTGCAGGGATTTTTGGTGATACACTGCCAGTATGACAAATATATTCGCCGCAATCCCAACAGCAGATGTGGCCGACAGGATCAAGCAGTTTGCCACAAAGGAGAAGTCAATGTATTCCTTCCAAATGGTGCTGTTCCCAGAGTCCCACGCAGGTGTATGCTCGCCTCTCATCTCCAGGTTCAAAGAGTCAGCATATTTGTTCCTTTATATCTACATTCTGTTTACTCTGAGAGAACACACGGTGAGCCAATGCTTTTGCTAGTCGCCAAGTGATTCTCCCAGCTGAATGTGTGAACCAACCTGAAGCCTGGACAAGTCAGGCCAAAGCGTCCGCCCTTTCCATTATCACTCACACACACAGCAGCAGTCACCTGGGAGTTCCTCACTGATCACATTAATTAAAAACTGTGCTGTGTATTCTCAGCATAGACAAACTGGAAGAAAGGGATGGTTGTTAATTGAATCTCAATCCGGATGTGCAATTTAAAAAAAAAAAAGAAGCCAAGCCGAGGTTCAAAGCTCGAAATAGCTTAACGATGATGGTTTGGCACGGTGACCCATAGGATATGCATATGTGTGTGGTGAGGTCAACAGCTGGCCATTTCATTTAATACGCTACCTCACAAAAGTTAAAAGCTTTTGCAGTAAGCATGCCAGATAGATGACTTGGGATTTCTTGAAATGGCTCAGCCAAGCTGCTGGATTATAGCATGACCTTGTGTAATCCTGTTTGGAGATAAAGCGGGAAATGCTCTTGCTTCGAATGTACAAGTTTATGGACTATCCAAAATCTTGGGATTAGATAACACAATACATCATCTTCCTGACCATCCTATGTATTAGACTGATTCAATGTATGGATAAGAAAATAATATGAGAATAATAGAAAATCACAAAACAATTGAGCAAACGCCTAGGTGCAAACAAGGAGACAACAGATTAAGCAAATGGATAAAATAGAAAGGAGGAGACCAATTGAAATTGCCTAATTCCCACCACTGCAATTATTACATCAAACAGATGAGAGAGAAAAAAAAGGTAAAGTGCAGACCTGGAGATTTAGAAAACAAGCAAGAGAGGGGAAATAAGAAATAATTACGTAAAAAAGGAATGATTCAATTCAATGACCTTTATTTCAACTTGTGAGACAATGGTTGCCCTCATTTACAATGACGACTGTTCAAAATAGTGCCTCCAGACCGGCTCATGGGACAATGATATTTTTTGACAGTTATTGGAAAAATAAGGATGGACTGAGGGATTTATGGAGATTATTGAAAGGTTTAATGTGTAAACTAAATTAATTGAATCATGTTGTAACAAACGTATAGTCGAATCAATGCTCATGCTCATTGCTCAACATACAGTATAAGCCAATTATATTATAATACATTAAAAAACATAATAATGAAATTAAGTAAATAAAATCAATAAAAATCAATAAATGAATCAAATTAATAGATTCCTTTAAAAAAACATAATCCAAGAGGTGTGTCCTTTTATATATATTTTCAGTGATTCATATGAATCCTGATTTCTGGTGATTTATGTGGGCTCAGGGGAGCGCTGTGTATGTCATGATGTTCCTGGGGTTGAATCAGGCTCAGAGACTTTGTCATTATGTCATCCTTCTCTGAATGGTCTAATCCCTCTCTGAACTGTATAGAGAGATAGAAAATACAAAACAAACAGACCACAGAGCAGGCCAGCCGAAACAAATGCAGGTTTTTTGCTGCCTGGCTGACTTCCCATTATTAAAACATTCACAGAGGGGAAGTGGACAGCAGGCTCGTCTAATAAGTGCAACCAAACTTCCCTATCTTTTTGATTGAATGGGAAATGCAGATTTGAAAAAGAAAAACACAAACATATAATGTCATTGTTATGCATAAGGCCAGCAGCACAATCGTCGGCGCAACTGATGAATAATTGTACAGAGCAAATCCTATTCACAAAGGTGTTTATGAGTAAAATTGCGTTTTTCCAATTATTTGGCAGTGCTGTTGATGAGATGATGCAATTGGCTATTGTTGAGATTAATTTTTTTTAATGACATGAAAATATTACATACGAATAGGTCCGTGCAGTAAAAGTATATCTTACATAGAATCAAAAAGTATTTTTTTTCTTCTAAAAAAGGGCCTTCTAATAATAAGAGGGGTTGCACAGTCCGATTTGTGAGAATCAATATTTCAAGCCGCGCGGAATGAATTGCACAACACCCTGAAAATGTTTAACATTTCGGTGACTTTTCAGAAAGTATCATCTCACGCTACGTTAAACAGTTCCAGAGCCTTTTATTTGTGAACAGAAAAATTCAGGGGTCAAATGTCTAATTTTCTCACTGTCTCTCTATCGCTCTCTTTCTGCAGAGCCGCTCTATTGACTTGCCTTGTCTTGTTAAAAATTCATACAAATGGGAAATTGAGAATTGAAACTACATTTCTCAAAAAACATTCATTTCACTCAGTGTTTGCTGTCCTTTCAAGATCTCCGTTCTTTTTTGGCCATAGTTTACCCCACATAGTGTACAGAACACACTTGCAGACATCAATATGAAAAAACAGTAACAATTTTATCTAAACAAATTATACATACTAAAACCATCATACTGAATACTCTCAAACGGGATGGACAATGACTACGGCAACACTTTGCAATATAACAAATTAAATTCGATAAAATACCAAAACAAACTAGTCTCAAAAAGCAATGAATCTGCACATCTTTCACACAATTTCACAGAAGAAACATTGATATTTTAATAATATCAACGTTTATTTTATCAAGATGTTGAGTTGCATTACAGTGTGTTGTACGGTTTCCCACTTATATTAACAACCATATCAGCTTTCAGTCTTTTAACCCCAATTATGTTCCCAATGGGCTACAGTGAAGAACTCTGGGAGGGACACGGGCCTCTGTGTGTGTGTGTGCATGTCTGTGTCCTTTAATAAACACTGACCGCCACAGCAGCTTCTTGTATCTGCTGGATGTTGTCACAGAGGCAACACCTTACTGGGCGTGCTGATCTTCCTGCTAAAAGAAGTGAGCCGGCTCCTGCTGTTCAAGTTGCGCATGTTGATGCTGCCGCTTGAAGGCCCATGGGGAATGAATCGGCCACAGGACAGCACCTCCAGAGTGGCGTCGCGGAACTGGTGGACAAGAAAAACAATTTAACGGCGTGGAGGGAAATATACAAGCATAAATGTCACATGCAATTGTCTCCTATCATTGTGCACTGCATACTCCGCCTTTTTTCATGTATCATAAATTAGGTAATCAACAACATATGAACGAAATCCTTCTGTAATAACATTCAGAATAGTGCTCAGAATGGGTATTGGAAAAAAACAACAATGTTGAGATAATGGCCATTAAACATGGTTTTATAGGAGAAATAAACAGACACAATCAGAAAAGGTTTAGTAAATTAAACACCTAAATGTACATTTTGGACCTTTTATTTATACTGAAAAAATAACCTTTGTTATGGAAGCCAAATAGCCAAAAATGTCAAAATTGAACATTGCTTGAAAAAAACGGCAGATTTTGATATCCAGCTGCTTACCTGCTTGTTGGAAAGGACGTAGATGATGGGGTTGTAGACAGGGCTGGTCTTGGCAAAGTACATGGGCATGGAGGCAACCAGTGGAGGGATGTAGAGCTCTGGATCCACCACTACCACCACTGACAGCGCCGTGTAGGGCAGCCAGCAAACAAAGAAAGCTATGATCATAGCCAGGACCATGGTGATCGCATGCTCATTCTCCTTTTGGCTGGAACACCCGCCCTGCAGCTCCACACTCCTGTTCAGCTACGAATAAAAAAACAAAACAAATTTGAAACCCATTAAAAGATAATAACTCATTTGAATACATAGGTGGTAAAGTGAAAAAAATAAACAAGGATCGGAGTTTGGAAATTTAAATCTTTTTCTTCAACAGTTTTGGAGGGACAGATATGAAATGGCGCAAAGAGGGTAATGTCATGCAGAGAACGACCACAGGCCAGATTTTCAACCCGTGGTCTGCTGCTTATGAGGACTGAGCCTCTATTTGGGGGGGAGGGCTAAATTTAAATATTTTTCTAACGGTGTCAATAAAAGCAAAGAAGCCATTGTGTATAGTGAGCCCACCTTATTCATGGATGTGAGCACTTTGGAGTAGCAGTAGATGATGATTGCAACAGGCAGAAGGAAGCAGAGGAGTGTGTAGAGGATGAGGTAGCTGTAGTTGCTCCAGGACCTCTCTTCCCATGCCAGGGAGCAGGAGGTCTGGATCCCTTCCGGTCCGTACGAGCTCCAGCCCAGTAAAGGAGCCACGGCCCAGAACAGGCAGAAGACCCACACGATTATCAGCCCTATGATGCTTCTCCTCATGCTCAACTTCAGACCTGCTCGGGGCTTACACACCACGTTGTATCGCTCGTAGGCAAGCAGGGTCAGAGTGCACAGAGACACCAGACCTATAGGGAGAAAGAAGAGAAAATCTAAGCTCAAGGTCCACTCTTTCTTTTTCTAGACTTTTCTGACTGCAAGCTAAATTGGAGTTTTGCTGTCAGTGAGAATATCTCCATGGCAACTGAGCAAACTGCAACCCCCCCCCCCCCCTCTGAAGAGACCACAGAGATATGGTTAAACATTTTGGAAAGAGGTGGCCTACTTGTCACATGTTGAATTACAGTTCAATTCCAAGAATAAACTTCACAATAGAAATTGTGACACATTTTTTTTTTCCAAGAAAAAGAAACATGACATTTGCCGGATCCGTCAACAGTATAGGAAAGCCTGAGAAAAGCTACAAACAAAATAAACATTTGTGTAAAGCTGGAATAGCCTACATGCTGAGATTAGTTGCAGAGAAACAATAGGCTACACCACAATACACTGTACACCCTTAAGATACTCAAAACTCACTAAGACTGGCACTTACCAAAATAATTGACAGCAAATCCTTGAAAAATGCAGGCAGTGTGGCCAATAAAGAAGGAGCCTTCGTAGTTAGTGATGGTGACGACCAGGGAGCCACACAGGCCGATCATGAGGTCGGACACAGCCAGGCTGAAGATGATAACGTTCATGGGATGGAGGAGAGACGGGTTCTTCAGCATCACGGTTATGACCAGGCTATTGTTAAAAACCGACAACACTGTGTTGATGAACATGAGGAAAGAGATGATACTGTAGCCCACGCGAGGGAAGATGGTGGGTGCCACATCAGCTTGGAAGTTAGGAGGGTGAGAGCCGGGGATCCACGAAGTGCTGTTGCTGTCCATGGCTGTGCCTATGTGAAGTCCAGCTTGGGTGGAAACGAATGTGAGGCCAGAGAGCCAGCCTGCTGAAACTCTGCTCAGCTTAGCTCACAGGGTTATCTTATCGATCTTATCATTTCTGATCCCTTTTACTCAACAAGGCTTTCCCTTATTTTCCAGGATCTCAAGACTGTGCACCTGCCCCAGAGAGAGAGAAAGCCCCCAAATGCAATATGGGATATTGGTCCATAACCCGATTTGGAGGGATTAAATCCAATAAAACCCACCGCTATAATGCTAATTGGAAAGCTGAGGGATATTATGGAGGGATAAATTAGTCTTTTCAAAATTAATTTTTCAAATGTTGAAATAATTCTTCCTTTTTGTATTTTATACAGTTAATATAAAAAAGGAAAATGAGAGCTTGGCACACGAATGACCTACACACACTCAATAAAAACACTTAGCTGTTAATCAAATGCAATTACAGGACAATTATCCAGCCACATCAAGCTGCTTTAAAATCATCACACAAGCACAAATCATGAAGCCATTTGCATTTTAATAAATAGCTAAATAGAAATACACACCTCAAAACTACAGAAACACAAATAACCCATGAGGTCTCGGATGATGCCACTGGTGAATTAAGAATTCCCTTTTTTTTAACAGAAACTAGGATCCCAGCTTTTATATTAAACACATTCTTCTCATGAAGCAATCATACCAGCATGTCTGAAAACATTTCCACACATTTTCTGCAAAAGTGTCAAACTCACGAAACCCAATGCTGCCTTCACAGATCAAATAGCAACACACATGATAAATATAGCAATGGTACTCTGTACTTCCCTGACAAATATGAACATATATCAAATGAAAACTTACAGGCTGCATCGTGTGCTTAAAGCAGCCCGATACAAAGATCTCAGGGACATAAATGTGCAACGTGTAACACGATGTGCCATTTCAAAATGAAATGAACCAAAATGCCTGCTGGTAAAAGTTGAAAGTCTTAATACTATAAATAATATTCGGCTGTTACAAAAATACATTTGCACTGGGCATTGAGATTAAGGCAACAAAGGTTGACATTTAAAATGTGACATTTGAGTATTCACATTTCAATGACAGTCTTGTATAGTTTTACAGATTCAAAGGATAAAAAAAAGAAGATCACCTTTAGACATGGTGTGCAATTCATACTGCAGAGATCAATGATAGACCTCATGTGTGGCTGCCCCCTTTTGTTTAAACCGTGTAAATGCACCCTCCTTGTATAATTTCTCACTTATAAACAGTTACACACAGACACACACACACACACAAACGCAGATAAACAAACAAATGCGCACACACACACACACACACACACACACACACACACACACACACACACACACACACACACACACACACACACACACACACACACACACACACACACACACACACACACACACACACACACACACACACACACACACACACACACACACACACACACACACACACACACACACAACAATACAATACTAAAACAACCAGTGCATTCCGTGTAAAATGAAAGTCAAATACTAGACATTTTACATTAAAACATCCTAAATGCTCATTCTGTCATTTGGCTTAAAAGCACTAAAACCGATGTTTCTCTAAAAGTTCAAATTCTTTGAGATGGAGTACGTAACAAACTAGTTTAAAGCTTAATAAACATTGACAGTTTATGTGATTGTTACCAACTATACAGTACATACCCTAAAAATGTGACTAAAAAGGTTTAGGTCAGCAATGGAGAAACATTCGATCCTACCCAATTACTCCTGAACCACCCTCTCATTCTCTCTCTGTTTAATCGGACTCAGCTGCTTTGGTGTCTTGGGGCTTCGAGGAGGCGCTTACACCTGAAGGACTGTTTTCAGGCCAGAATGGGGACTCGTGCTGCAAGGGCGTGCGGCGGGGGAAGAAGGTGTGCTGGAAGTCGTAGTTGAGCAGGCAGCTGATGGAGGCCATGTAGATGTCTGCGAAGCGCGACAGGCGGCGAGAGAAGTAGGTGGGGTTGTGGTACGTCCTGAAGAGACTCCCAAACTGACCGTTGAAGATGTCCTTCGTCTGTGGCCTGCCATTAAAAAAAACACACACATCGGTCCCTGCTTATTGCTTAATTATTATTAAAAAAAAATGATAGCCATTATTACTAGTATTTTTATTTAACAACCCTATTATTATTCATTTTATTATTTTTTTCTTCTCTCTGACCCTAACCCTCATACTGCTTAGATAAAATAATCTTGTACCACACCTTGTGTTCCTACCACCCCTATGTTTTCTTTCCCTTGTCGTTGTTTAATGTTGTCGTTATTTGTGTGCACATACTTGTTCTGTCTTGAACATTATCACCAACAAATAAATTAAAAATAAATAAAAAAAACACATCGAGACAAAGTTAGATCTAGTTCCACTCAAATGATGGAAAGTGTCCATGGAAAAGTAATTACTGTCTGTATCCCCATTACCTCATGGCGTCTCTCTCTCTGATCCACTCCTCGACGACAGCTTGAGACTCTGGATCCCTGTGGACCTGTTGTGGGAGCGAGTGGTGTGAAGAGAAAAAAGTTACGCACAAACATTCGAGGATGGAATTTTATGCATCTGATGAAAAATTGAGTGTTTTCCTGACCTGCATCCGTTCTATGAGGCCAGTCAGCGCCTGTAACCAGGCCATCATGTGCATGTACTTCCCAGTGTTCATGATCTTGATCTCCTTCCTCAGCTCAGGGATGATGGCGCCCGTCCTCCATCCATGTTTCAGCGTCAGGTCCTGCAAAAAGAAAGAAAGAAAAGACCGGTCTTTAAACCGAACTACTGTGTTACAGGATGGGTTTATCAATGATTTAGGAATGGTTTGTGTCTTAATTAGGTTTTTTACATCCTGAAATTAAAGGTGGAGTCAGTGATTCTGGAGAATGCTTGTCGTCCAAATCACCTTTTTTTTTACAAAATCAGTTAATATCTCCTCACGTTTCTGCTACCTGTCCGTACTGTGAGTGCGCTTAAAAAAAGCTGGTGTTAGTACACAGCATAGGCTCCATAAACTGGTATGTAAACAAAGGGGACCACCGTCGCTAGCAAGATGCCAGTTTACAGAGCCTGGGCTATGTAATAACACCATATTTATTTTCAGCAAGCACAGTATGGACAGCTAGTGGATTGTGAGGAGACATTCACCCATTCAGACAAAAAATTATTTTGACAACAAGTGTTCTCCAGAATTGCTGACTCCACCTTTAAGCAATAGTGCTAGAAAGCCTACACTGGAGTATGGATCACATCAGCCTGAACTCCAGTGCCTTGCTGCTCTTACACCAGTGTCACACTCACATTTGTGACAACTGCGACATAAACACCTTGTCTGTGTCAGCCATGTAGCAAGCAAAGCACATCATCAGCACAGCTTGCAATGTCACAGTAGATCTGCACAGTCACAGGAGGCCTGCTGGAGTACTGAAATGCATTTGACAATTTGACACCCCCAATACACAACCAATGTAGTTGTACAAATAAGATTACAGGGAAAAAGACTTGGAAGCCTTCACCACTCTGGTTGCATTTATTTGCCAAATCTCAAGTAAGACTGATCTTTTGGGGGGGATTCTTCGGTGCTTCTGCATTCTTAAAAAAATAAAAATGGACAAAGCAGAATAGAAAACTTCTCCTTTCCTCCTTCCTTTCCCTGTAACTCGTTAGCAACTCAGCCGTATATACTGTATACACTGCTCTGTGCTGCAATGACCCCCCCCCTGGTCACAGTCTGCCTCTGGAAGCTGCGTGCTGTTGGTTCCAAAACTAAAAAGTGCCATGTTCCATCTTTCTAAATAATTAACAAGATGATATGTTTGAGTCCGCTACCTGCCACCAGCAAGGCACCGTGGCCAAGGATGTAAACTCAAGTCTTTCAATATCACCAGTTACAGCTCATCAGACACATGCATATATAATCAAGTGCATGATAAATCGGTGAAAAAAAAGGGTGGAAAAACGACACCAGTTGGTTTGTCTAGCCAAGATAGGAGAGGGAGGCAGCTGTTGGGCGAGTTTCTAGGTTACAGTTACAGTTTCTAGGTTGCTGTTGTAGGTGTGATATGCCAGGAGACACACTGACACTCATGAAAATGCCTGGCAACCAGTCCCAATGCAGGGCTACAGTAATTGTGGTTTAATGCATGGAGAAATACATGTCACTATGTGCACATTACGATTTAGTTGCATATAAAGTTTAACTTCCAGAAACACTTATCTTTAAATGGAGCAGGTTTTGAACCTTTTGGAACATAATAGTGTGACCGTTAATACCACAGCACAGTGTTTTGTGTCGTTATAATGAGTCCTTTGTTGTAAAATATGGCTGGATGCTACTTACTGCCAAGTCACTGTATATGTGATCACCAAAGTAGAGCACTTTGGATCCTCTCCAGCCGGTGAGTCTCAGGAACTCGTAAAGGTTTCCCTACAGTCATCAGAGACACACAGACACACACGCGCACACACACACACATTAGAAAATCCACCTTGTGTTTTTATCAAATAGAAATGTTTAAAGTATTTAAACTGGCATGTAATTCCCATGCACAACACCTGTTTGTAGATCTGCCCTTTTTCCAACCTGTGAATCCGGTCCCAGAGCAACGCACCTTTGTCTGTAACTCGCCTGAAAGGTCTGTGGGAAAGTAAAAATACACAAGGACACAACTCTTACCCACATATCATATTGACAGCTCCCAAACAAACATACACCTCCGTGCATTCTGTGTACAGACAGTGTTCAAGGTTCTACTGCTAGCTGCCGGCAGTTTCAAAAGAGGCACAGCATGGACGCGGTATGAACCGCACACACTTACTTTCTCCTGTCGTTGAAGAAACCAGGTTTGTCGGCCTGAACAATCACAACATCAAACAGGTCCCTCCAGTCCTTTCCTACGATGAAGCCCATTCCTCGGTCCCTATAGCAAGGACAAAGATTCAAGACATTACAAAGTCAGCAGCATCTTAAAGACTACAATAGGGGTACTGAGGGCACAGCATAACTGCAATGCTGTGTGGTTAGTGTGCAATTTCACACACACACACACACACACACACACACACACACACACACACACACACACACACACACACACACACACACACACACACACACACACACACACACACACACACACACACACACACACACACACACACACACACACACACACACACACACACACACACACACACACACACACACACACACACACACACACACACACACACACACACACACACACACACACACACACACAAGCTCCCAAATGTTTATTAATGCATGGACTCAACCCTGCAGGGCCTTTTCCAACTGCGGCTCAATCAAGATAATTGTATTTGTATAGCCCGGTATCACAAATCACAATGCCTCAAGGGGCTTCACAAGCTGTGCAGCATTCACCTTGTCCCAGCATACACCAAAACAATACAATAGATGTCGTCCGTGCAGAATACATCCAAATTGCAAAATTACAATGAAGGAAATCAGGATGACCAGGATATAGATAAACTGTTAACATGTAGGAGGAATATGGATGTACAAAGATGTTGTGATCAGAATGTTGCATTAGTAAGAAACTGGGAACTGGCACATTTCAGTCTCCTATTTCCTTTGTTTGGTGCTGTGATGAATAAATGCAACACAAACTATTAACTCAAGACAATAGGTTTAATGTTCTCTGGGCTCTGGGAAGGCATTTGAGGCTGGGCACGCATCACTGGTCATTTTGTGCAATCACGGCCAACTTCAAAAGAGGCTGATTGTCAATGACCGAGTCTGAATTACAAATACTGCAAGGCGAGACCACTCTTTTATGTGTGGCTGCCCATAGAAGAATTGGGGCATCCCACAGAGGCCATCAAACTTAATAGAGGTACACAGAAACATTGGCGGTTTTAATTAATAAGGCCAACAACAACTTGAACTCTTGTTTGCTCACACTTACACAAAGTCAAACGGGCTATTGGTAATGAGGAACATCTTTTTGCCGTGCTGTGCCAGCTTCTTCAGAACGGCGTGGCTTTCCTCACCATAGCAAATATATTTGCCTGGAAAATGAGAAAAAACAGTGAGCGGACGGAGGAAAGGAGAAAGTGAGAGGCGACACTGATCAGTGCTACTGATTTCATTTGCACAAACAAATATGCTTTTTTATTTGTATACCACAGCCTCATTATCACCCAATACATTTTTTATGTCCTGCGAAACAACTCAGACATGGCCGAATAATTTATTTTATATATTAGCACAAACAAAGCAATATAAATCAAAGAACGTTACCAATGTCAGCCTCCACGGCTCGGTACATAAGGCCCTTGACATGAACATCTCTAATGGCTTCCTGTGAGGAGAATGAAAAAAAAAAAAAACAGCCCTCAGCAAGGAAGTCAGTACTTCAGTCACACAATGTTAGCATTCAGCTCCAGGAGCAACACTTTGCTCTGTATATAAATGGTTGACTCGGAGGCACAAAGAAAAGTGCATCCGTGAATACAAATTAAACACTGAGAAAGCAGCGCCCTGGAGGTTTAGTTACTTTGGTGACACAGCGAGAAAGTTTCCAGCGCATTTTCAAAAGTGTAACTTTTTTGGAATCGGCAGACGAGTAAATAGACTATCCTGTGTAAAGTTGCACATTTTGAGGGCACATTTTAAAAGGGAGGTTTTTCATCCTGCACAGGAGATTATTTGATGACACAACAGGTTTAAAATTGCTGAATAATAAATAAATCTTGAAAGGCAAGGGGGGGAAAAAAAGATTGAGGAGGGGGGGTTGTCCTTGAAAAGATACGAGAGGGGCACTCTTGGAACAGAGAGCGGCGTGTTGAGGGGCTTTTAACGACAGTGATCCGTCAAAAACGCTAAAGTGTCAAACTAAATAGACAGGAGCAGCGTGACAGCTGCCCTCAAAGGGAGAAGACAGCTCTGTCTCCTCGCCCCTCTCTCCCTCTGAAGTAGCAGAGCCGCTAGGGGAACAGACGCAGATGGCTGGAGGCGGGCTCACAACACTAAAATTAGACACCGGTTTTCAGAGCTAAAATTAAGACTGCAGTATCATTCACACAGCACACTGTTGTTAACGTGTAAATATACTCTCGCATTTATGTACTTGACACACCACTCGGAAATACAATAACTGGGAAAAGAAGAGTGTTACTCTGTCACCTTGTTAAGTTATTTAGCAAATATTGTATGCAAATTACGAAACACTGATCTAAGAAGTTCGAATTATAATAAATCATTCACCTTGACGTCTTTGTAGAGATGCACCGGCTCATAGTCGATATTGTGCTTCATGAAGAAGTCATTGACGCAGGACAGCAGTGTCATCTCAGGCAGGGAGAATATGTCCATGAACTGTTTCATGGTATGGCCATGGGAACTCTGCAGGAACAGGGATCGACATTAAAGTGTTATGTTCTGTTGCTTGTCTTTCTGACCTGGCCCTCTTGTTTAAAGACAGTGAAAGGGAAATGATAATCACCTTGCCATAGAAGTCGCTCATGTGCTCTAGAGGTACATGACAGCTTTCGTACATGGCAATGACTTCCTCATCGGTGACTGGATTCAGACCCCTGTAGAAAAAGCAAAAGATAACAAACAGTAAATTCATATGTGGTCATTTGTAGCATGTTCAACCTACTAAAAGTGATGATAAACCACAGAAAGGCTGTCAGATGTTTAAACTGTACATACAACTTTTTTTTTTTCAAAATATATTTTCCTTAGTGAAAACAGGAATGTTTGAACACACAGGTACCTGTATACAGTTCCCAACTGGATGTAGTGAAAAGCATCTATCTTCATCAGCAGTGCCTGTTTGCAAATCAATATATACAGTGCTGTGTGAAAGTTTGTGAACCCCTTGAACCTTTCGGAATTTTATTTATTTTTACCATTATTAATTAATTTTTATCAATACCAGTATTTTTTATATGAAATAACAGATGTTAGTTTATCAATTCAACATTTTTCTTTTCCAGAAATCAATTGTTAAAACAGATAAAACAAATTATTTGACAACTGTTGTATGTGCAAAAGTTTGTGAACCCTAAGCTGCATTGCTTAAATCGAGCTAGTAAACACAATCAGATGGGCCAAATTGAGTCATGAAATGGACCAATGTAGTGAGAGATCTTAAGGGAAGAAATTGGGCGGCACTAGATAAAACAGAGATAAAACCAGGTCAGTTTAGGCTCACCAAACTGAACCCATACAGGTCAGACATGCTAACAGGGAAACAAATCTCTGAGGATCTCAGGAATAGAGTTGTGATGCTGCACATTTGTCTGGGGACAGCTATAAATAATTTTAAAAAAAAGTTTGAGCTCCATTGGTCCTCCGTGAGGCAAATCATCTACAAATGGAGAGCTTTAAGAGTGACTGAACATCTGCCTAGAAGTAGACTTCCTTCAAAAATATCCACAAGCGCCACAAGACAAGTTATTTTTCAGTTAAAAGCCAACCCAAACATTACATCTTGTGATTTGCAGACCTCTCTTGCAGCATCTGGGACAGATGTGCATGGTTCCACAATAAGAAGAAAACTCAGTCAAAATGGCTTTCATGGGAGGGTTGCTGAAGAAGCCTCTGCTCTCAAAAAAGAACAAAACTGCTTGTCACAACTTTGCCAGAGAGCACCTGGAGATACCTGAAGTCTTATTCTGTGGACAGATTAGTCCAAAATTGAACTGTTTGGTCATAAGTTATCCGTCATGTTTCGGCAAAAACGCAACTCTGCCTACCACCAAGAGAACCTTCTCCCAAGTGAAGAATGGTGGTGTCAAATTGTCTGCAAATCTCCAGATGTAATGTTTGGGTTGGCTTTTACCTGAAAAATCACTTTTCTTGTGGCGCTTGAGGATATTTTTGCAGGAAGTCCACTTCTAGGCACTCTTAAAGCTCTCCATTTGTAGATGATTTGCTTCACGGTGGACCGATGGAGCTCAAATTTTTTATATGAATTTATAGCTGTCCCCAAACAAATGTGCAACATCAAAACTCTATTCCTGAGATCCTCTGAGATTTTTTTCCCTTTTAGCATGTCTGACCTGTACGGGTTCACTTTGGTGAGCCTAAACTGACCTGGTTTTATCTCTGTTTTATCTAGTGCCACCCAATTTCTTCCCTAAAGATCTCTCATTACATTGGTCTATTTCATGACTCAATTTGGCCCACCTGATTGTGTCAACCTGCTCGATTTAAGCAATGCAGCTCAGGGTTCACAAACTTTTGCACATACAACAGTTGGCAAATAATTTGTTTTATGTCTTTTAACAATTGATTTCTGGAAAAGAAACATTTTGAATTGATAAACATATTATATTATATTATATTATTTCATATAAAAAATACTGGTATTGAGAAAAATGAATTAATAATGGTAAAAATAAATAAAATTCCAAAAGGTTCAAGGGGCTCACAAACTTTCACACAGCACTGTATGTAAAGAAAAAAATTATTGTCACATTGAGCTTTTGGTACAACTGATGCAGAAAACATAAACCTTTCAGTTTTTTCATTTAGATAATCAAAGACCTGCTCACCTTCTGAACATCATAGTGAAGTCCTCTTACTGCAAAGTCAGGAATATACTCATACTTCCGTAGACCCTCTGGATACTAATATAAAGAGAAAAAAAAGCAATTTTCAGGGACAATAAAACTTGGCTCAACTGAACCTTAAAACAGTTGAGCCACATCAATGGGGAAATCCAAAATGCTAATCAATTATCCATCTTAGTATGTAGGAACAATGGTTGACAGTGCAACACAGTTGAAGCCAAGTTTAAACGTTAAATGCAGGCGTACTCTTATCACCAGAGTTGTCAAACACATTCAGTCATAAACAGACTAACGCCTTTGCTTGATTGCATAGTTCCAGTGTTTTCTCTGTGGGATCCTGTTCATAGTTTTACATGGACATACTCTGTATGTTCAGTGACTAACAGGACAGGGGAACACATGTACCAGGTTGTAAAGATTCACACACCCTGTGTTCATTGATGAGGATGTCCCGTGCTGTGTTGAAGATGAGGGTGTGGAGGTGGCGGGAGTAAAATGCCAGGGTGTAGTCATAGTCAAAGCCATAGATCTCGATGTCACGCAGGCTCATCTCATTGTTGGCAAATATGGTGTCGGGGTCAACAGAGTTGGTAGATAAGACTGGGAACAGATCTAAGAGGAGAGAAACACCTGAGGTTATTTTGCAGTTTCCTTTCACTTGGGAATATCACATGCTGCTAGAAAGAAAGTAATGGTAGTATGGACTAACATTTGATACCTAATGCTGCTTTGGGAAGTTGCTTTTGCTTAAATGTTCAGAGCAGCGTCAGAATAGGGTAGATACACACAGATATGAAAAACTTTAATTTTGGATTACACCACTTTTTTTTTAAAGATAATTTTTTGGCATTGTTATGCTTTATTGATAGTGTAGAGACAGAGTTTAAATGGGGCAGAGAGGGGAGTGACATGCAGAGAACGACAGAGGGCTGGAATCGAACCGGGGTCCGCTGCTGGCCTAGGCCCATTGGGGGGACACCCTACCAACTGAGCTAAGGGCGCCCCCGATTACACCACTTTTTAATATAATTATTCAATTGGAGCTGTGTGGGCTATTGACATTTTATTTCATACACATGAATTGTTACTACATACATTATATTGATAATAATAATAATAAGTCCCATAATAATAATAATAAGTTTCATAGATAGATAGATAGATAGATAGATAGATAGATAGATAGATAGATAGATAGATAGATAGATAGATAGATAGATAGATAGATAGATAGATTTGACAACTTTTTTCACTTCAATGCAAGCACTAGTTCCGTAGTAGACATAATAAAACGAACACTTAAGTTTGAAATAAAATCCACTTCAAACTAGCAAAAGTTTAATTCAGCCCTCCTCTGACAAATTGTAAACAAAGACTGGACAATAACATGACAGGCGTTTTTAATCCTGGCCTGTCCTTAATGACAACCCTTCATGTTGTGTTCATCCTATTTGTAAAATACTGCAAACATTTGGGCATTTATCAAGCATATTGTGTGAGGTTCACAAAATTGTTCTTTATGGCGTGGCTTTTGCATTGTATTGTGTTGCATATAGGGCTATATCTTTCAGGTAGCCTATTCATGTTTATTTTTCACTTATGTCCAAACAAAGTAATCAAAAGTATCATATAGCCTAGCGTCAATGTTTCCTTACCTCCATTGTGCGCAATGCGCATGACAAACGTATCATTCTAAATGTTGCTAATAGTAATATGGTGCTATGAAACTGGGTTGTGCACTATTATTTACTATGGTGGTGCAGGATAAATGAGTCATTACAGGGTTATAAGGCAACGCCAGTTGTGTGTGCTATTTAACACAGTGCTATGTTTTAGTTATCATACCTTGAGTCTGCCTTTTGGTCTCATTGTAAACAGAGCGCAGCCTCTCTGTCGTGTCTGAGGAGCTACTGCATACAGATGCGGCGTAGTTTGTGGCTCTAGGTTGGTTTGACAACAGTTGACCGACTCCGTGTGTCACTGCACCGAAATTCCGTTTCCATAGGCCAGATCTGAAAGGCGTGTGGCGCAAACCCTGTAACACTTTACAACAAACATTCGTCTTCTGCAGAAAGCCCTTGAGACACGACAGGGGCACGGATAAGGGCGCCATGGCTTTGCTCTCTGGGGGGCAGCCCGTGTGTAGGTCGCGGTGGGCTCCCAAACAATCGCATGAGGTTGACGGGCGCTGTAAATACCGAAAACGTTCCAGGATGGTCACTTCGTACGTCACTTCCGCGTTTGGCAAGGTCCCAGCCAAGCATCCAATCAGAGGCGGATGCGTGCGGAGTTCAGTCGACTCGAAAGGCTGCTGCATACACGCAATATTTTATGAACAACAAAATAACTGGTAACACTTTACAATAAGGTACACACAATTGTGTACCTTATTGTAAAGTTTTACCAAAAAGAAACTATGTGTTAGGTAGCACAAAAAAAACGTATGTAGTAGGTAACACACCAAAAAAAAAACCCATGTGTTAGGTAGCACAAAAAAAAACATATATGTTAGGTAGCACACAAAAAAAACCTATGTAGTAGGTAACACAAAAAAAACCTATTTGTTAGGTAACACACCAAAAAAAAACCTATGTGTTAGGTAGCACAAAAAAACGTATGTAGTAGGTAACACACCAAAACAAAACCTAAGTGTTAAGTAGCACAAAAAAATACGTATGTAGTAGGTAACACACCAAAAAAAAACCCGTGTGTTAGGTAGCACAAAAAAAAACCTGTTAGGTAGCACACAAAAAAAACCTATGTAGTAGGTAACACAAAAAAAACCTATTTGTTAGGTAACACACCAAAAAAAACCCCTATGTGTTAGGTAGCACAAAAAAAACGTATGTAACACACCAAAACAAAACCTAAGTGTTAAGTAGCACAAAAAAATACGTATGTAGTAGGTAACACACCAAAAAAAAAACCTGTGTTAGGTAGCACAAAAAAAACCTATGTGTTAGGTAGCACACAAAAAAAAACTATGTAGTAGGTAACACAAAAAAAACCTATTTGTTAGGTAACACACCAAAAAAAAAACCTATGTGTTAGGTAGCACAAAAAAAACGTATGTAGTAGGTAACACACCAAAAAAAAACCTAAGTGTTAAGTAGCACAAACAAATACGTATGAAGTAGGTAACACACCAAAAAAAAACCCATGTGTTAGGTAGCACAAAAAAAAACCTATGTGTTAGGTAGCACACAAAAAAACCTATGTAGTAGGTAACACAAAAAAAACTATTTGTTAGGTAGCACAACAAAAAAAAACCCCTATGTGTTAGGTAGCACACAAAAAAACGTATGTAGTAGGTAACACACCAAAAAAAAACCTATGTGTTAGGTAGCACAAAAAAAACGTATGTAGTAGGTAACACCAAAAAAAAACCTGTTAGGTAGCACAAAAAAAAAACTTATGTGTTAGGTAGCACACAAAAAAACCCTATGTAGTAGGTAAAACAAACAAAAAAACCTATGTGTTAGGTAGCACAAAAAAATTAAACTTATGTAGTAGATAACACACCAAAAAAAAACCTATGTGTTAGGTAGCACAACAACAAAAAAAACCCTATGTAGTAGGTAACACAAAAAAACCTATGTAGTAGGTAACACATATATATGTAGTAGGTAATGTTGTGTACCTTATTGTAAAGTGTTACCAAATAACTATAATATATTTTTTTTCAAGGACACATTAATGAGAGGAATTGTTCCAATTGACTCTTTTTCTCATAAGTTTGACACAACAAGCCCACAGTTTGACTTAGTATCATTATTCTGACATGGATATTCTTGACTATCTCACGGGCCTAAAATTGACTTATCTTCATGAAAAAAATACCTAATTTGATGAGCTAATTATTAAAAAGTTTGACTTTAAAGGCACAATTATGACCTTACCTTTAATTATAACCTTACCGTATGGCAGTATTTTAGACAGAAAATCAAACGTTTTAATTAAATATCTTGTGTTCTGCTATTTTTTATTTATTTTGTTCATTATACTTGTATTTTTTTCTGACAGAAAATAATAAAATCATGGAAAGTCTGAATGATAATTCAAGGTTTGTAGTACACACTGAAAACTAAGTAAATAATATGTATGACTCTTTATCATTTTGATTTACCACATGTAAAATATTTTTAAATGTTCATTATTTTAAAGATTACTTTCACATCCCTCTATCTATCTATCTATCTATCTATCTATCTATCTATCTATCTATCTATCTATCTATCTATCTATCTATCTATCTATCTATCTATCTATCTATCTATCTATCTATCTATCTATCTATCTATCTATCTATCTCTCTCTCTCTCTCTCTCTCTCTCTCTCTCTCTCTCTCTCTCTCTCTCTCTCTCTCTCTCTCTCTCTCTCTCTCTCTCTCTCTCTCTCTCTCTCTCTCTCTCTCTCACACACACACACACACACACACACACACACCCCTAATTGTAACTATACAGTAGTTGATATCTGACACCTGCATCCTCATCCCACATGACCTGGTACGCACAGACAGGTGAGATGTGACCGAGACGCACAATGACATGCACATTGGTATACGTCAAAGTTACCCGCCATAATATCCATCCATTAATAATTCCAGTAGTACACAATCTCAGTGTTTCACAAATTGATGAGACCGTTTGTTTGGGTCAGTTTAAAAAACAAACAAAACAGCAACAAAAAAACTCATTAACTAAACAGGGCCATCTTGTGGACAAATATCAGATAATAATATAACTAATGAATGTGTGTCTGCGTCCACAGCATGATATATTATGTAGGCTACAATGCATTCACATTATTATGGAAGGCAAAGGCAACACAGATAATCCAAATAATATAGGCTACCGCAAGAATATAACAGACAGGCACAGATACAGGTAGCCTAATGCTGCTGCAGACAGATCTAATGCAGTCGTAGGCTAATCAATATCGTGCTTGCATCTTTAATGTCATCTAGCCTTGTCACTTGGCCTCAACATTGCGTAAGGAAATCAAAGTTTACCTAAAGGGTTGACAGACTTTTTTCTCCCCTACATTGAGAGGTGAGTTTTTAGGAAGTGATGTGCTGATTATTCATTCCCGACCAATGGGGGCGAGCCACGAATTTCGGGTATTGACTTATGTAGAAGAATCTGATTGGACAACATGTACGGTAGTCAGCGCTGTGATTGGCCGAAGGTTGTGCGTGGTGCGCAGCCATTGGTCGGTTGTCACGGGTCTAATAGAGTGGGCTCTTTTGGTGGGAGAGGCAGCTTGTCAGTCTTTCTTGATTAAAGCAGTACTGCTGCGTGCGCCTCACTCCCGGCTTTTGTTTCAGGAGAAGAAGACACACATCGTCATTAGAGCACTATCTCAAAATGAAACGAGTTTGGGCGATAGGTCTTCTGTTCGCTCTCGTAGCCTTTGGTGAGTAACGGGAACGTTTGCTTGTCGCCTGACACTTTTTAATACTAAACGTCCGGGCTAACTGTAGCCACTAAGCTAGCGTTAACTTGCTTTTGTGCTTCTCCTCTGCTCATTCATACATTTGCTATTTCCTTTCGTAATTTTTTCAATTGCTTAATGAGATACCGCGTGGTTGATATGGATACAAAGCATTTCTCAGAGAAAATATACTATTCGTTATTCCTAATGGCCTTTTCAGAAGTGTCTAGTAGAAACACAGATGAATGTAAAAGCAGTCGGATGCTAGCTAACACCCCCATGAAACCCCATTTCTATTGGAATGACTCAAATTCGCATAATAAAAAGATAAGCTAAGAAAAACTCGGCCTATCAAACGTTACACAATCTGGTGGTTTTGATCAAGTCTTTGCTGAGGTTTAGCCAAAATGAAATCATCTTTTAATTCTGAATATTTCTCCACACGCACCTGGGGCAATTGGTTAGTTAATCTTAATAATCTAACCACTTTGTGTCCTTGTGCAGCTGCTGTAAAGGCAGAGGATGAAGAACTTGACATCGATGGGGCAGTGGAGGAGGACCTCGGTAAAAGCAGAGATGGCTCCAAAACGGACGATGAGGTGGTGCAGAGGTAGGTGTCACTTTGAATAAATTTTCATAGTGTGTCTGGGGAGTAAACTTTGTTTGTCCCTAATCAAAAAATGTCGACTCAACCTTAAGTTGACTGCACAAGGTCACCACGACCAAGCTTGTGCACACAAACACTCACAGCAGTGGGGGCAAATAATCTTTAGCAAGGTTTACTGCAGGTCTCGTTAAGAACAGGGAACCTTGTGTGTCTTGGCTTCCAAATTGGATGCTGATCCCCAGAGAGGGGAGCACAGATTTGCCGGTTGATTGTCGACACCTGTCGTTTGTTGTTGTGCACATCGCTTACTGTGTGTCTGTGTGTGTATGCACCTGTCTATCCTACAGGGAAGAGGAGGCTATCCAGCTGGATGGATTGAATGCAGCTCAGATCAAGGAACTCAGAGAAAAGTCAGAAAAACATGTCTTTCAGGCTGAAGTCAACCGTATGATGAAGCTCATCATCAACTCCCTCTACAAGAACAAAGAGGTAAGCAGGAATACATAGCATCTTTGTGTACAATCTTTAAAAATGTACTTGTGCTACACAGTAGAATCACTGGAGATCCAGGGCTTCAAATGCTATGTGTCAATCAATAATAATTTTACTATATATAGCAGTTCTATATGAATTTAGTATTATGCCCAGCCCTGGCACTGCCTTTTTTTGTGGTATGTACTACAGGAAAAACTGAACTAATGATCAAATGATTTTACTTTTTTTTCAGATCTTCCTTAGGGAGCTGATATCCAATGCCTCAGATGCTCTGGATAAGATCCGCCTGTTGTCTTTGACGAACGAGGAAGCAATGGCCACCAATGAAGAGCTGACCATCAAAATAAAAGTATGCACAAGGATGGGGAAAGGGGGGGGTGCATTCACTTGATGTTGCTGTCTCTATTGGCAATTGACAGTTCTCTTTCGCTGCATCAACTTAATTGTAATGTATTGTTTCCTATCCCCCAGTCTGATAAGGAGAAGAACATGCTTCACATCACCGACACTGGTGTTGGAATGACCAAAGAGGACCTGGTGAAAAACCTGGGCACCATTGCTAAGTCCGGCACCAGCGAGTTCCTCAACAAGATGTCGGAGGGTCAGACCGAGGGGGATCAGTCCACCTCGGAGCTGATTGGACAGTTCGGCGTGGGTTTCTACTCCGCTTTCCTGGTCGCCGACAAAGTCATCGTGACCACCAAACACAACAATGACACGCAGCACATCTGGGAGTCCGACTCTAATGCCTTCTCTGTCATTGAAGACCCTCGAGGAGACACACTGGGCAGAGGAACCACCATCACGTGGGTTAACTTTACATATATATTTTTTTATAGCACACTTTTTATGATCAACTGCCCTTGGTCTTATTGCTCTTATCCACCTCTTATTATAAAGACTACTGTAACACTTGCGCAATTGCACCATGATTGCTGTTTTACTCGTATTACTCTATTCAAAAATGTTAGAATAGGATTGACCTTGATATTAAACCCTGCCAAATCTTTTCCAACCTCCAGACTTGTCCTAAAAGAGGAGGCCTCAGACTATCTGGAGCTGGAGAGCATCAAGAACCTCGTCAAGAAATACTCTCAGTTCATCAACTTCCCCATCTACGTTTGGGCCAGCAAGGTGATTACAACACAAGGCACTTCCCTCGACACCATGACTCGCATCTGATCCCAGTACAGTTATGTTATGAAACTGACACGTATGGAGATTAACAAGTGGTTCCTTCTCTTTCTCACCCCCAACATGCCAGACTGAGACTGTTGAAGAGCCCATTGAGGAAGATGCTGAGGCGGCAGAGGAACCAGAGAAGGAAGCTACTGAGGATGACGTCGAGGTAGAGGAAGAGGAGGAGGACAAAGACAAGCCTAAGACAAAGAAGGTAGGACAAAAATATTATTATGAATATCAAATGCAAGTTAATGTTACAATATTTTTTTTTAATTTCTTCTAAATTTAACTTGTGTTTTTTTATTTTGTTTAGGCGTATGGTTTTAATAGTTGTCCCCCTCCCATGCACAGACACATTAATATCGTTTAAGAACCCAAGCTGTAAAAAGAAAGCTGGTTAAATATTAACTTATTCCTTAAACATTTGGACTTTGAACTATGAATTGTACGACGATTTATATGGAGAGGTGGTAAAACATAAGTGGATGCTAATTCCATTTGTTCGTTTGAATAACTGAATACCTAATTTTAATTTTTTTTAGAAGGGTGACATTTTTAGGCCATTTTTTTTAAATGTGCATTTTTTTTTTTTTTTTTCTAGGTTGAGAAGACTGTGTGGGACTGGGAACTGATGAATGACATCAAGCCCATCTGGCAGAGACCAGCTAAGGATGTTGAGGAGGATGAGTACATTGCTTTCTACAAGACATTCTCTAAGGTAGGTGCCCCTGAACAGTAGCGCTTTGTCAAACAGCTGCAGAGATTTTTTGCCTTATTTTATAACCTCAATGAATTTGATTTAATGAATACATTTTTTACACAGTTACATGTCATGTGCCATGGCCCAAAAGTGTCCTTTTGGAGTCTCCAGCTGGTATTTTAGGAAACGGCTAGACATTCCCTTGGAAAAAAACTGTGTAAAAAAAAAAAAATCGTTTTCTATGGGTTATTGATCAAATTTGAACTGTGATTAGGAAAGGCTTCAGGCAGTTGGACACTTGTTTTGTTTTTAAAATAAACTGACTTTGTTTTTGTCCAACATCTAGATTTTGGGGCTTTGCAGATGTGCAAATTTACACATCATTAGTAAGATATTGATGATTTTTCATATTTATTCAAACCTTTTGGAAAATACTGTAATACAAAAAGTTGTTTTAATGTCAGTAATCAACTTGCAAAGTTTCATACTGATATATATATATATATATATATATATATATATATATATATATATATATATATATATATATATATATATTTAAAAAATTCCCTATTAGCCCACCCCCATTCGCTTAAACAGTGGTTCTGATTTGCTCTGTCGGCCCGCTGTAGCTTTCCAGCAGCTTGTTGACAAGGTTGTCCACCCAGGTTGTGATCGTGGAAGGTCCTGGATATCATTTCTGGTGAACAACCTTTTACAACGCTCCAAAAAAGGGGTTTTGCCCCCTAGGTAACGATTATCTTCTGGCTTTCTTTAACAGGACACCGAAGACCCTCTGGCCCACATCCACTTCATGGCTGAGGGCGAGGTTACCTTCAGGTCCATCCTGTTCGTGCCCACTGCAGCTCCCCGCGGCCTATTTGACGAGTACGGCTCCAAGAAGAACGACTACATCAAGGTAAGTCCCTCAGTTTCCATTGTGAGGGATGCTAATTTGCTTATATAAAAATGATTCACTCAACTGTTTCTAAATGAATGTTTCTTTCCGTCCCAGCTGTTCGTGAGAAGAGTGTTCATCACGGACGACTTCAACGACATGATGCCCAAGTACCTGAACTTTGTCAAGGGAGTGGTGAGTGATTCCTAAACTCAAGTGAAGACTTAGTCGTGCCAATATGAACTGCTGGGTCTATGCTAAGATGGCACCTGCACTTTGATTAATGGAAATGTATTTGCCAGGTTGACTCTGATGACCTTCCCCTGAATGTGTCCCGAGAGACTCTGCAGCAGCACAAACTGCTCAAGGTGAGCTTCACATTAAACAGTCATACAGCAACATCTACATGCCACGCTTTATTTTGAAATTTGTTATATAGGTTTTTGTAGTTGAACTTTTATTCATCATGGATATCCGGTCTTTAAAAATATATATTTTTCACTGTCATTTTGTCAACAGTAACCTTTCTGCTTGAATTTGACTGGCTAGACTAGACTTCTTCTCTAAATACTATTTTAAGTGTCTACTGTCTGCCCCTTCCATTAGCACCAGGATCAAGGAGGCAATCGGGAAGAACTTGAAATCGGAAATATATTACTAGCGACAAAGACGCTTTGGATAACTATTCAGCTAGTTATTTAGACATGGCAGAGCGGTCAATAAACAGACCACAAATTCCTGTTACATTTTTAAGCAGTACTTCAACTTAATCTAAAGGGGAAATTGACCAACGACACAACTCATCTTCTCCCCCGTTCAGGTTATCCGCAAGAAGCTGGTGCGTAAGACTTTGGACATGATCAAAAAGATTGCTGAGGAAGTGTACAACGACAAGTTCTGGAAGGAGTTTGGAACCAACATCAAGCTGGGAGTGATTGAGGATCACTCCAACAGAACCCGTCTGGCCAAGCTGCTGCGCTTCCAGACCTCCAACAGCCAAACTGTGGTGGCCAGCCTGGAGGAGTATGTGGAGCGCATGAAGGAGAAGCAGGACAAGATCTACTTCATGGCTGGAACCAGCAGGAAGGAGGTGAGCTCATGTGTTTGTAAAATGCTCAATTATGTCAGAAGTAGTGTAGGCTGTAACATAGGTTTATTTTTTATTTATTTTATTATTCTTTGCACATTCTGGAACGTACAGAATGACAAAGATAACCCAGTGGGCTTATTTGAAGCCTTCACCTAAATATATTTTATTTCATAACATCATACAGAACAAACAACAAACCAGGACAGTGTGTAATTGATACTAAACTCATAAAATATAAAACTAGAAATATCTGGATAAAATGGTATTGAATTAAAAATGGAACCTGTGGTGTATGTAAGACTTTGAATGATCAACATTGAATAGTCTGGCCTTGATCATCATGTGTCCTCCTGTTTATCCCTCCTTTAGGCTGAGTCTTCTCCCTTCGTAGAGAACTTGCTGAAGAAGGGCTACGAGGTGATCTACCTGACGGAGCCTGTGGATGAGTACTGCATCCAGGCGCTGCCCGAGTATGACGGCAAACGCTTCCAGAACGTGGCAAAGGAGGGGATCAAGTTTGACGAAAGTGATAAGGCCAAGGGAAGGAGGGAGACCTTGGAAAAAGATTTTGAGCCTCTCACCACTTGGCTGAAGGACAAAGCCCTGAAGGACAAGGTAGAGAGAGGATAGTTGTGTAATATTCAACATGGGAAATAAATAAACACCAGCCACGAGGTGATAAAATAGCTTTCATCGGTTGCATTTTTGAATGTTTGATATCTCTTCCCACAGATTGAGAAGGCCGTCCTCTCTCAGAGGCTCACCAACTCCCCCTGCGCTCTGGTTGCCAGTCAGTACGGCTGGTCAGGAAACATGGAGAGGATCATGAAGGCACAGGCTTACCAGACAGGAAAAGACATTTCAACAAAGTGAGTAATGATCCTTGGCTTTGCATTCATGTTTTAGCCTGACTGACTGACTGACTGACTGTTAACTGAGCTTATATGGCTAAATTAAACCTCCTTTTCTCTCCTTCAGTTATTATGCCAGCCAGAAGAAAACATTAGAAATCAACCCCAAACATCCACTCATCAAGCAGATGCTCAACAAAGTCAACGTAAGTCTGAACACTGTCACCTCCCTATGTTTGTACTATTTTAAAGATGCAATGTGTTCTTGTTTCTAAAATAAGTTACTATAAGTGTATTTTATCAAAAAGATACATTTATATTGAATCATTCAAATCAAGCAATGCAGTATTCCAAAAAGCGTTGTAAATCTCAAGTTCCAAAGTTAGGGAGAACAAAATACAGAATTTTTTTTTAAATAAATGTACTCCTATAATTAGGTTTGCATCACAATAAATCCACACTGATGCGGTTAGGCGTAAAGCCTTCTTTTAAACATGGTAATACAGTTCTGTGAATTCTTATGTTTTAATTTGTTATCCAGTTGACATGCATCACTTGGTTTTAGTGCAGATTTTTGTCGCACATCAGAGCAAATACCTGATGAGTTTTTCTATTCCTTGTATCTTTCAGGAGGATGGTGATGACCAGACTGCATCAGACATGGCTATGGTTCTATTTGAGACGGCCACACTGCGCTCAGGCTACCAGCTGGCTGACACCAAGGCTTACGGTGACAGGATAGAGCGCATGCTCCGACTGAGCATGAACGTAGCTCTGGACGAACAGGCAAGTCACCGACAGCTGCCACTTACTGGAGTTCATTTGAGACATTTCTATGCAAAATGTTTTTCGGTTTCAGTGTGTGCATCAAGTCGCATCTCCTCTCCCACAGCCATTGAACACAGTCCTATCTCTCACTTGATTAAACTGTTAATTTACTCAATGAAAATAGTTCCTTTTTATTATAGTATGTTCCATCTTTGAACATCTTATGCTTCTCTACCTCCTTCAGGTTTCCCAATTGTGTTTTTGTCAGCTGATGTTAAAAATGATGGTACTGTTTCAGATTGAAGAAGAGCCAGAGGAGGAGCCGGAGGAAGAGCCTGCAGAGGACGACTCTGAAGACAAGGAGGAGGAAATTGAGGATGACGATGATGAAGAATCGGTGAGAACACTTAACATGCTGAGGCTTCTCTGGGATGTAAAGAATTAAGATGCTGCAAATATTTACTCTTCTGGCTGTTTACTCATCACTTAACTTGTGTTCCCTTCCAGACACAAACAGACAAAGACGAACTGTGAAGCACTGAATTTGAAGAGCACGTTAACAACAGAGCTGGTCGTGTTCCAGCACCAAAGTGGTCGACATTATCCTGATTGGGGTCCCTGGGTTGGGGTTTTTTAAGGCGAGCATTGTTTGTTTTTGTTTTGTTTTTTTATTACATTCCTCATGGCTGTAAATTTGTTAATATTTAACTGACCTGTTTATGGAAAGATGCGATCCTGTCTCTTGATCGAATTAAATGTTTCCTGGAAAAAGGACACGGACTCTGTTTGGTCTTATATACACACTGATGTTAAAAAATATATAATAAATATATATTATAAAGGTTACTGAAAGGTAGTTAGTTTGACTTAGAAGTGGAAATCGGATGGTTTTTAGTAGTAAAGGGGTCAGGAAAGCAACAAGTTGACAACAGATTGGTGAGTGAATAAAAAATGGACTGATGCTAAGTGGAAAAGGTTTTTAGCCAACTGACATTTTCACTTGTTACTTTCACTGGGGAAAAAAAAATTAAAAACGTCTGTCCATAAGCTATTTTAAGTTGACCTAAAATCTATTTGAGGCCAAATCATAATGTTCAGATGGCGGAATTACTACAAAATGAAGAAGCCAATGGTAAATGGACAAAAGACTAAAACATCAGCATAGCCTTTTCAAAAGGTTCTGGCTTTTTACTTAAAATATTTTTGACAAAACGTACGTCTGAAATCTATTTTGCGATTCAAATCGCGGGGAGGTCTGAATCTTTGGTTTACAAAACACAACCAAAAAAATTACCTGGAAAAATACAAAAAACACTTCACCACACATTTTAGTGGGGCATAGGTGATTGCATTGATGGGGATCATTTTTGTATGACTTTAAATTTTGTTTTTAGGAAAATGCTGCCCAGTATGTCCATCTACTGTATCTCTTCATTGAACAGTTTTACTGAACGTGTTGCATTTCAATAAGAGTGAACAAAATTTAGACTAACAGTTGGACTAATGTCTACATAAATAACTTTCACTTCAGTGAAAACTTCATGCTTTGCGTTTATCAGCTGCATTTGTGTGTGGTTTAGTAATTTATCTGAAATCGGGTAAGAGAAAAATTGCACAGGTTTATCTCAATCTCATCATTCAAGTCAACAAACTACAGAGCCCAGGAGCACAATAAGAAACGAATCGCAAATAGTATTACACATTTTTGTATATATCTTGAAAACTGTCTGACGGTTATACTCACAGGTATGATATCTCCAGAAGAGTAAAAATCTTGCTACTTGTCTCACTGTATTGATCTCATGAACAACATGACCTCATCACATCCCCCATGGTCCAAGATTAATCCTTCCTGCACACTGGGATCAGGTTGCAGGAAAAATGTTTCTCATTGTTAAATGGATGATCTGACTAAATCCCAGAATGATTAATCAGAATAGATGATACATGCATAAAGGGAATATCACAATGCAATGTATTTAAACAGTGCATTACATCTTATGCCCAGTAGGTGGCACAGTCACTCACATCTTGGAATTATGAACACCACTATAAAGGGTATAATGAAAAAGAGGTCAAAACACCTGCAAGTACATTCTGTAGCCAGTTTCTTAGGTACATCCACCTATAACTTATTCACTTTAATACAACATTCCAACTATATCCTCCCTCCATGAAGTTTATAATAAAAAAATACATTTGTATGAGATATTGATACTTGATAACCCCCTGGACTAGTGTCACATAATGTATTCACTCCTCCCAGTGGTTCTCATACTTTCATAGTTGTGTTGGCATAATGCGAGTGGCATTAATGTAGTGGAAAATGTATTTTCAAAAGCAATTGTAATTGTATAATTTGCAATGTAGCTTGACCCCATAGTGCTTGTCCTTAGCCGGCAGTGTGTTTGTTCATTCATGAGCATTTATTGTTCAGTTGTTGATGGAATTTTTTTAGAGAAAAGTTGCTTCAGCTTTGGAAGCTGTAGTATGTGATACAGTTCCAGTTGCATGGTGTAGTATTTCAGGTGGTTTCACAATTGTGTTCTTCATACATTTTATCATGTATATTTCTTTATTACAAAGTCGTGTCGCGACCCTAGGATGATTCAGAAATGATTTGCATATGGAAGTGTAATTATTCAACAGCTGCCCTGCTCTGCTGAGAGGCATTTAGCAGCGACAATCTTCAGGATCTACGGTTCACAGAGCAGGGCTGAGGTCTCTGTTGTTACAGTGTATGGTGGGGCTGTGTTGTAGCCTACACACCAAAATAAAACCCCTTTTGGACAGTTCAAAGATTGAAGTATTGTCTGATGAATTTGAGAGCTATAGCAGCTAAGCAGCATCATCAGTTTTGCAGGGCACGTCATGGTTGGCTCCCATGTTTGCCTGAGTGCGAAAACGTTGGGCCTTTCTTAACAAGGAGTGACAGATGTGGGCCACAGCAGAGGGGGAGGGGTCTCATATAGCCGAGCCACAGAGGGCTGACCATCATGGCATGTATTATGCTATGAGGCTGTGTGTTCTTCTGTCTTTGTTACAATTTGTTCTCCCATAAGTAATTCCCTGCTGTTATAAACTATTAGATTGATTCCTTCTTCTGTGATTTGCCCTCTGCTCTCTGCCATCAGATTCCAACACAAGGCCATAATCCCTACAATATGGCACACACAGAGGGGAGGGTTGTGGCACATATGGAAGCCTGGGGATTTCCTATTTAGACTCGCCAAATCTGCTACAGTTTTTTCTTCTGTAGTACAATGATTTCATGAACGTGCAATTTTCTCTCTGTGTCCTCTCCTTTCTTTCCTCCCTGAGTAGCTGTTTAAATTTGACTCAAGCAAGCTGAGAAATGCAAAGTTGAAATCGGAGTTGGAGGCAGCAGTTTTACCAGTGTTCACCACCTGTATTCACATGTGAATCCCAGAAATACAATTTATTCTATTGTGAGAGTTGGTAAGACAAGCTTCTTTTTCAAAATCCATTCATGAGAAAGAGATAAGTCATATTGCCTGACCAGGGTTTTTCAAACCCAAATGAGTGCGTCACTACTAGTCACATCTTTTCCATTGTAAAGGTCTCACCATATCTGGACTCTTACGTCTGAGTTGCAGTCTAAGAATAATTTTTATCACAGGATTTATTTTATGTCTATTCCTGTAATGAAGCTTTCTGGCAGCATATAGTATTTTTTCCTGGGAGTCACACTGTTCTGAGAAGTCCCATGATACTAAAACTGCATCAGATTTATTAATTGATGTCCCTCTGGAATAAGAAATAAGCTCTAAATTGCTTGAGAAAGGGACAAACCCTTGATAATGAGCCTTTTTCTTACAGCTATTAATTAGTTTATGAATGTAATTAATAATTGATAATGAAGCTGCTGTATGATGAAACCTTTTTTACTGTTTTTCCTGTTGCCTGATTTGCTGCACCTTCAATTTTGACCTGTTTGCTATCATTGTAGGCTACATGAATGATTACATCTACTGTAGGCTATATTATATAATTTCCTTTGACAAAATTTAAGAGCAGGGCAATTATGTATTCCTGTATTCCTTTCGAATTTATTTTAAATGCCCATTGTTATAATTAGGATATTTTCAATAATATCTGAATGTGATCTTGTGAGACGTTTAGGCTAGCCTCCTGATTGCCAGTGGGAAAATAAACAGAGATTTTTAAAATAAAAATAATAAACGAAATTTTAAAGTGACTACTTCATAGACGACGGGCATCTCATATCTCTCTCAGTGAAAATTGATGTCCTCCTGATATACCACCAGAGTCTCTCCCTGTCCGATCATTTGTATTTTGCGACTGGCTGCAGTTTCTTTGCGCTGCTCCTGCTCATACGCAATCCATGGATAGGTGGTTGCCATGGAAATCCTGGGTCACATGCGTGGGTTTCCTGTAGCCAGAAGCAGCAGAAGATGCTTGGACCAAAAATCCAGAGCCATTTTCATTGAAGAAAACGAGAGGGATTCGCTGTGGATAGTTCGCTGACTGGGTGGCCTGACTATACACCCATGTGCTAATTTCGGGCTTCTTTCGTTTTTCCTACTCTCAACTAGGCTATATGCGTTTGATCGTCTCAAATTCGCAGCAAACCGGTTTTGTCCACATCCATAGACTGATAACAGGAATGAGTATAGAAATTCCTGAAGGACTGACGGAGCTGTTGCAGAGCTTTACCGTGGAAGTGTTGAGGAATCAGCCCAGGGATTTGCTCGAGTTTGCGTTACAATACTTCACCCAGCTGAAGGAAAGGGAGACCAAAGAGGCCTCGTTTGGCAATGACCAAAATTCGGCCCCAAGACCTGGAAAAGCGGTCAATTTCATTGAAGAAGCCATGCAGATCGATTCGGAAAACGAAGAGGAGGAGGACGACGACGATGACGAGGAATTCATAGGTAGGCAAATAGATTTGACTATTTATAAGATGTGTCAACGTGCTTTCATTTATTTTAATCAGCATGCACCGCTTTACTCAACGGGTTGTGTTCAGTGGGATAAAATGAAGAGCACATTGCGCGCAGTGATGCTACAGCGCCTCGCCACCTTGCATCCACCACGGCTGTCATTTGCCATATATGGTCAGGGAGGATGAATCTTGGTTGATGAAGGAGTCTTGGTCTTCATCTATGCAGACACATTTTGTGATGAGGACAGCGCATAGGAATGGCAGCTGCAGAAAAAAAAACACTGTGTGTGTTTTTAGAGGGACCCTGCACCTCTAGGTCGTTTGGATATTATCAGTTTCAGGTGCAGGCCTAGTGGGCCTTTACCCTGGTTATGCATGTCAAATATGACAAAGCAGATAATAGTAAAAAGCTTAATCCATGCTATGATGCAATGAATGTAAAATGTTTACGGCCCAGATTAATTTGTACCTCCTAAACTGTGGTCATATTCAACACAATGGCCGGCTGTAGACAGTTGCCATAGGGTGCAGCAAGTAGCATAGCAACCAAGAGCTCTGACCCAGCATCCCAATGAGTGGTGGGGTCTGCAGGGGCTGCAATGGTTACATAAGCACAAGAAAACACTATATTCAGTCATTAAACTATACGTCAGGTTACGGTGGTGCCCCGACCGTCACACGTCCAGTGTCTTATGTCTTCATGATATTTAGATGATCCTCGGATAACACTGAAAGGCAGTATAATAATGGATGAGATCTCCTATCTAATGTATTCATTCTGAGCCCTTGTAATAGCATTTATCTCTCATTTAAATTTAATTCAAAGAGGCGAACGCACTTCAAAGCAGCTGTCCTCATTCAGGTTTTATCCCCAAATGAACATGGATCCTTAATGAGCACGGCACTGTGCATGGCATGCCCCACTACACATGCACCACTGTGGATGGAGAAGCACATTGCATTGCCACAACCGTTTCCAGTCAAATATGTCTCCTCTGTGATGAAATATAACCTGCTAATAAAAATGTTTGTGTTATTTTGCAGCCCCGGTCATGAGCAGATTCATCAGAAGAGCATCAGGTGAGTTGTCATCTGCTGCATGGCTGTCTAAACCGAATGTTAAAAGCCTGCTTAAGAGGAAAACTCTGGAAAGTGTCAGCGCTGCAAACATATAAAACTTCTTTGAAACATTAATACTGAGGCCATACGTCAGATATACTCTGGTACAGGCAATATTGGAGTCATTTTTCCATCTGTCTTTTGTCTCCTTCTTCAGTTTATAAAAAATTGTGATTTATAAGAGTTTGTGAAACCTCTCTTGGTTAATAGTGTCAGTGAGTGACGTGGGTAGGGACAGTTTAGGACAGGTGGAACTACTTATAATAACATTGCCTGCTCTTGATAATAGTAATATTGGGGCTTCACAAGAATAACAGCTGTATTGGGGCTGGTATCTGCATGTTTGGCAGTACTGATGGAAAATATGAGCAAGTGAAGGTTTTCAGTAAGAGTTTGTTTTATCAATTCAGATGGGGAATGATGGGGAATGAACTGATAGGACACTAAGTAGACTTAAGAATTCAATCAAAAGAAGTGCTCTTGTCAATAAAATAACAAAAGATTCAATGTGTTACAGATTAAAGATATTCTGTCAACAAGGTTTATGCATTTTGTGTTTTCTTTTGCAAAATCAATGTCAATTTTCAGACTTTTTAAAATTCCAATATAAATAATTTTTCAATTTTCGACCCGTGGTAAACATTTGTTTTGACTACTCTTGGTTTTAGGATAGGAGAAAAAAGTGTAATATGAGTGCCAAAATCAGCACTACCTCCCCCCAAAGCTCCACAATTTAGATGAGAAACGTTGTGTTTATTTAAATGTTTATAGCAACAAATGCAGCTGAATTATCCCTTTGATTTTGGGTTTGTTATTAGACTGGTATGAAAGTTTTGCTGCTGGACCCTCTGAATAGGAAGCTTTATTCTTTGGGGTATGAGGTTTTTTTTAAAGTCGTCGTTTCTAAAGGTTCTGCCTTTACAAATAGTTTGGCGGATTTTCTGGATGAATTTACTGTCTGGTAATCCTGTTCATTAATTTGTTGATATCTTGTCATGCAGTGTGTGCTGAAGCGTTCAACCCTGATGAAGATGACGAGGAGGAGGAGAAAGAGCCATGGGTAAACTGGCTTTCATACTACAGAGATCCTGTAATACTGAGGCTGATGTTTCTAAACGATCTGAACCCTAATTCTGCATATTAATCAAACAGCCAACATTATGAAGTGTTCTGAATTTTGATGTAAAGGCCACCATAGGGTCATATCACAAGACTGTGCTTCAATCCAAAGGTCACCCACCCAAAAACCGATGAGCAGAGACAGAGACTACAGGAAGCATGTAGGGACATTCTTCTGTTCAAGAACTTAGATCCGGTGAGTGGATTCTCCTCTGGTTTGTGGTCTGCCATCTCTTTAATAACACAACGGAGAATGTGGCCTGAGGCCGGCAGCCACAGTTCAGTGCACTACACTATGCATGGATTTTAAAGATGGTTATTTTTAAGTAGCTGAAATGGCACGCAAGGCATATTCCACATGATTGTTTCAACACATGAAATTCAAATAATTTTACTGATATTGCACACCACTACAGGAAGAGATGTCTCAGGTGCTGGATGCCATATTTGAGAAGATAAGCATTGAAGGGGAGCACATCATTGATCAAGATGACGATGGGGACAACTTCTATGTGATTGAAAGGTGCTCTTTCACAACATAACTCAATCATTTTGAATCAGATTATTAATTGATGTATGACTTTAAAAGTGAATTTATAGGTAAAACAATCTATAAAATCAGTTTTTTCCCTGCTGTGCAAAGATTTCACAAGACATCAATATGGCTGATGTATTTTTCCTTTCCATTTTCATTTAGCGGGACATTTAACATTTTCGTCAAGGTTGAAGGCGCAGAGAAGCTAGTGGGCTGCTACGACAACCGTGGCAGTTTTGGAGAGCTGGCTCTGATGTACAACACCCCCAGGGCAGCAACAATAATTGCCACCTCGCCTGGAGCCCTTTGGTGCCTTGTGAGTAAACCATTAAATCCTCATGCAATAGCACAGTCGGCTCTGTGCTCAGGTTGTTATAACACGCTGTGCTGTCGGTTGTCAGGATTTACTGTCATTATCCAGTTTGTGTGTGACAGTGTTGCTACCTCCATGGGACCATGGGTGAGAGTGTGATACCATACTGAGATAACATATACAACCTAGTAAATTCAACAAAAGGTTAGAGAGCAATAATCATGTCCCTGAAAATACATTTGAATTTACATGATCATCAATGTTGATTCATTTGAATCAAATTATTTTCAGAACTGAATATGAAATACATTTATTTATGAATGTCAGGCAAAAAAAAAACTTTTGTGGCTATCAGATTAGTGTCTGTTTGAGCAAGTATGCACCTCAGATGAACTGAGGTAATTGAGTATGGAAAATGTTATGAATTGCAAGTGGAGCTGTCGGCACCATCAAGGAGAAAGCCCTGCTCAAGGTGAAAACAAATGTTCTGCACAGCTGAGTTTTGGATTGTATTTTGGTTGAACAAAATCAAGCAATTGTGTAAACTGTGTTCAGAGCACTTTTTATGAATATTCAGTAGCTACAGTTTCTCTGAAGCAGCTTGTTTATTAATGAGTCTTAAAGGTTGTGTCCTTAAACTGCATGGTGATGCTTTGTTTGGTCATCTGCGTGAGGCTGGGCAGGTTGCAGCTGTATCCTGAGTTGACCCAGGTCCTTGTAGTGTGTGTTTGAGTATGTGAACCAGCCTGTTCAACTAATGATCCCCTGAGGTGAAAGAGAAACAATGCGGCTCTAGGCCCTCTGTGCAAACAATATAGGAGCTTAAATTAGTGTCTGATTCAGGCCCGGTATTAAAGTTGTACACAAACAACTTTTGTGGCAGTCTGGAGAGATATGAAAACTTCACTTCTGTCTGAAATGACAGTAAGTAAGAAAGTACCTTTATTTATAGCACCTTTCAAGAGTGCTTCAAACAGCTAAAAGTATAAAACATTGATAGTCACAAAACATAGTGAAACAAGATAAAAGACTAACATAGTATATAGCCTACTAAGACAAACACAATACAAGGCAACATTGACGAGATAGTTTAGTTTAAAATCTGGACTGAGGGACAGCCAGCAGACCAAGGAGGACTTGAGGAAATCAGAAACTTGCCAGTGGCATAAGGTTGAAGTAAATCTCTGAAGTAAGCAGGTGACTCACCATTTAGTGCACTTTAGGTGATGTCAAGATTTCTCAAATGAATTCTATATTTGACTGGTGGCCAGTGGAGAATTATTAAAATTGGTGTGACATGAGATATTTTGGGCGTCCTAGTTTAGAGTATGGCAAATGCATTTTGGACGTCTTGTAACTGGTCTAGGGATGTTTTACTAAGGCAAATGAAAAGAGAGTTGCAGCAGTGTAGACGGGATGATATGAAGGCATGAAATAATATTTCCATCTCCGTTTGAGACACCATGTTCCTGAGTTTTACAATATTTCTGCTGCTGCTAGTAGTGTAATGGTTTGCAGATGCTCTGCTTGCTGAAGACCTGATTAACAGCGACCCCCACTGCAATATGTTGTTACTGTATTGTTATTGTATCGTAATTGAGTATCACCACTCAGCCATCCAGACTTCCCTGACATGAACACAATATCAAATATTTTGGAGACCAGGCATCCTGGTTATGCGGATGCTTTAGAGCTCAGAACAATTCATCAACAATATTGTGTATGTGTGTATACTGTACAGTTTATACAAACAAACCAACCATCAACCCAAGACACTGTGAACTTAAACATGAACCTAAATGTTTTTTTCTTTTCTTTAAACCTGTGTCTCAGGACCGTCTGACATTCAGGAGGATCATACTGAAGAACAATGCCAAGAAGAGGAAGATGTATGAGGCATTCATTGAAACGCTACCACTCCTCACGTCATTAGAGGTTAATATTAGCTTTTTTCCTCTGAGTCTTTTCGAAAGTGCAGTGTTCATTTACAATCAAACCATTGCTAACCAAATACCCTTTCATCCGCAGCTCTCGGAGAGAATGAAGGTAGTCGACGTCCTCTCCACCAAGGTGTACAGTGATGCACAGCAAATCATTGCTCAGGTCAGGAATCATTGTATGATCCTCTCTTGGATTAGTATTTTATTACCTGCTGCAATGGAGAATTTATGAGCACGTTGCCTGTTTACAATTGACATGAATGCATTGTGTTACAGGGGGATTTAGCAAATTGCTTCTACGTAGTTGAGTCTGGCCAAGTTAGAATCACCATGACAAGAAGCAGGGTATGTATGCTGTCTTAAAGTTAGGCCTTTGAAGTGTAAACAAAAAGCTAAACTTCTAACAAACACACAATAAAAAAAAACTTGTAGTTTTGTGGTATTTTATAGGGTTTCTTTATTTCTTGCCAGACGAAAAAAGACCAGGAGGAAGAGGAGGTGGAGATCGCCACATGCTCTAGGGGACAGTATTTTGGGGAGTTGGCCCTTGTCACAAACAAGCCCAGAGCTGCGTCAGCCTATGCAGTGGGGAGCGTCAAATGCTTGGGTACTTTCTGTGCAGCTTTATCATTCACGCATTACGTTGAGCTTTTAAATTTCCTAGTGCACCACTTATATTTTAACATACGGTAACTCTCCTTGAACTATGTCTGTTCTTTTTCTTCCAAAATCAGTCTTGGACATCAAAGCCTTCGAGAGATTGCTGGGCCCGTGCATGGACATCATGAAGAGAAACATTGCTAACTATGAGGAGCAACTGGTGACCCTGTTTGGGAGTAGCGCTGAGATTGAGCAACAGAGTGTACGAGACGGCTCAAATAGACCGTGAATCAGTGGATGAAAAAAAGAGGCTTGTATGGATGTTTTTGTTTCTTCCCCATAATCACTCAAACGGCTTTTCTTACATGAATATCATAATATCACAATAACATGTGAATATCCACTCCAGCGTTTATGTTTCAGACAAATAAAATGGACCACGTCAGATTCCCGTTCATTTAAGCAGAGTTTGTCACAAAGTGTTAATGAAAGTAGAGTAAGCCAAAGCCGAGTTGCTTGAAGCTTGTTTGAATTAGATTATTGCCACAACTCTTTAATTTAAAATGTAAGTGCACATTTCACTTGTCAGTGTCGGATGCATTGTTTGTTTGTATATTTAACAGTTGTTAACGCTCTCTTTATTCTCTGCAGTGTTATTATAGCTGCACCCACACTAGTATCCTTTGTACATTTCTAAACATAGTTTTTAAAAATCAGATGCCAAAGCGTATTTATTACTGGATAATTGCGAGCAAATATGTCACATCCTCTTGTCATTTGGGGAGGTACAGTCTGAGTACTCTTCAATACACATTTGAGGAATTTAACCTTAGACATACAGGAGTAATACAAGATAAATACAATGTTTCCTATTACATTAATAAGCATTCCAACATTCAATATCTGCCACCACAGACCCCACATGAGAGAGGATTAAAAGTTGGTAACAAGAGTCAATTTGATTTGGTGTCTGAATAACATCTTTCACATTTTGATCACAACAGAATGTAGACTTGGCAGTATTATTATTATTATTTTTATTATTATTATTATTATTATTATTATTATTATTTATTATTATTATTATTATTATTATTATTATTATTCATTTTTTTACTACGAGATATTCTTCTTTTCAGCATAAGATTTAATCCTTTAAAGACATGTTCATCAACTGTATATCATTGTTGGTAAGTGTTTGTGGCTATGAGCCTTATACTATGCTTTTGCAAAAAAAAAAAAAGGCTTCAGATAGCTGATAGTTTTGAAAGAATATCCAACACATTGCTGTACAATTTGAAACTGAGTATTTGCTGTTATTATATAGGCCCACTTTTAGTTTAATAAGTTGCCCCACTGAACTGTAGTCATTATAGGCAATGTATTTAGACTATTACATTTCCTGTGTTCTAATGTAAAAAAAAAATATAGGTCATACTGTTTTTGTGTCTGTGAAACATATATTATGATTATTACATTCATTATTGCTGTCTACCTCTGCCAACAACTTATACTGTTTGGAAACACATTCTGATGTTTCTATAACAGGAATCTCAAGTGGGTCTTATCTCTTTTCTTCTTATTCTCTCTCTCTCCTTTAAAATTAATAATTGAACTTCTGTAATTCTGTATTTTGTCTGTGGTTTACTGCAGCTTAAACTGTTTAAAGCTGGTTTAACATTTAAACATTCAAAATTTATTTCCCCCCCTTTGTGCAGGTAGTACTGGTAATTTTTAAAGGCAATCCCATAATACTGGCTGAAAGAACTGTATGTATCACTTTTCATGTCAATAAAGAACCTTTTTATATTAGCGTTTCATGTAATTATTTGTTACACTTAAAGAATAGCAGGCTTTCAAAGCTTTTCATTCATTGTTCACTAATGTAGGCTACCACTCATTCATTCATGCCTTCATTCATTCATTATTCATTGTTGGTTCATTCACAAGATTTTTTAGTAAAATGTTAAAAGCAATGATTCAATTACAAGGGAAAGGAAAATAACATAGAAAGCAACAAATAGTACTTGCTGTACTTGCAACATTTGAGATAAAACATAACCATGTATTGTTCCTGTTATTGCCAATCAGCTGTTACTGGGCAGTAACAGGCATGTACATTCATCCAATGATACGATGAAAAACAAACTAAACCCCGCCTTCCATGTTTTTCTCAACAGTATCGACCAATAGACTACGCGTATTCTTGTTTCTGACGTTCTTATCCACCAATGGCAGATTTTCTCTGGAACCATTAGTTGCCACCCATCGAGCGAACACCAGAGAGTTTTTTGATGGCGACTGGTTTGGTAAGTGGGAAGAAGTTGACTACTTTTTACGAATAAATAAATGTTTCAAACTCATTTTTAACTCTTGCGTTTTGTGAACAATGTCTTTGCAATTCTAATGCGACGTTTCAGCGGGGTTGTCACGCTTTTATTTGATGTCGAATGGTAGGTTGTGCTCGACAATTTTTTTTCTTCCGCTGTGACGCTTGTTTTTGTGATAACAAGCCCTCCCGTCTGCATTTTTATGTATGAAAACCAAGTCCTTCCTTTGGCATAAGCTAATTATAATAGTGTTGAAATGAGGTTGAAAGGTGTGTGGGGCTTTAGGTGTCATTCATTTTGAACGGGCCAGAGAGGTTGCGTCATGCCTCAACTTGTTGACATTCTTTTGTTTACAGTGTGAGACCCGACAGCCTCTGGGTTTGAGCTGAAGGCACTGCTGCTGCTCTGAGGAATGGGAAAACACTAGGCCCCGTTGTCAAACCTTGCTTTTTCTAGGGGAATGAGAATACTTTTGAAACGTTTTATTAACGGTATGTTATCAGTAGCCTATATCCGCTTTACGAAGTCGAATCAACGGTTTGAAGAGCGTGCAGCGACCGTTGGTGGTTTATAAGAAATACAAATGACCGTACATTTTTGTAAATGGATTTTTTTTAATCAAATCTCAGCTCCTTGTATAGGATATTATAACGTTATAACAATATATAGTAGGCTATATAAACAGCCTAATATTGTTTTACTTTGCATGTCGCCAAATAGGCCTACTACATTATTTAATAATGAACAGAACACATTTGCTATGTTTTTGATATTCTTTTACATTTTTCTCTAGTTCGTGTTTTGTAGCCTTTGTACGCGAATTTCTGTTATTTAACACTTTTGCTACGCAGTTTTGAATGAATGAGCTCTGGTACGCATGCGCCGAATCCCTTTAAGTTTATAAACAAGGCCTCCACGCATCGGGTCACATGACCAGTCAGAGGCACAGGGTGTCGATTCAGAGACAAAGGATTCCCGAAAGGCACCCTATTGCAATGGTTACATACTGTTTCGGGATATTTATTACATGCTGTGAATTGTAATAGGGCCTATGGATAATATTTATTCCATGTATCATTCATTTGGCCTTTGTCTTAATAAAACCTTATTAGGCTACTATCAAAAACACAAACTGCGCCATTCAGATGTTATATAGCCAATGCAAATGGCTATATATGAATGGTTATTATATAGGTTTGATCGAAGCAGCATTGTAAATGGAACTGTGCAGTAGTTTCACTTTGTTTATTAAAGCTTACATTGTGTCCTTTTCCCCTTCAAACCAGCTGGTGTAGCAAAGTATGAAGGAAGCTAAGTAAACTGACCTGAAACCTGATTAAAAGGAAAAGAAAAAGGAAAAAGAAGAACATTGTGACAATGGATGAGTCATTTGATCCTCTCAATTGTAACGAGGACCTGCCTTCCTCACCTGGGTTCAACATGGATTATGGTAAAACACTAAACCACCAATGAGTGCCATTCTACATTTAAGCAAACTGAGCTTTTCCACACATGAATATTACTGTTGATGTCTCCCCAGAGGACTTGCCAGAGCTGCAGGAAGTGGAAGAGGACCAGCGGTCTGCAGGGTTATTTCAGGTTGGAGCAGGAGTGTCTCACCAGGAGCTCAGCCGCTCCCCCAGAACCAACTGGCTGGCTGAGCTGGCCAAAATAGCCACCAGTCCCCAGAGCCCCCTACTGAAAAATGCCCCACACAAGAGGTTCGTACCAATACAAAAAAACACATGAGGAAACTCAAATGAGAAGTAGAAAACACATGTAATAAGATACACTCCACTACCGATATAGTGTTTCACAATCTATAATTGTTAAGACCGCCACATAACTTTGAAAATCGATGAAATGTCTGTTGAATTTTTGCACTTAATTAATTAATACAAATGGCAAGTGAATTGCTCATTGTGTTTCAACATTGTAACCAGAATATTGCAAAAAAAAAAAAACATTAAAAACATTATAAACTAGGTTAACTAATATTTGGCTGTTTATAAATTAATATGAATAATGTTTATGCCACCGACATCTTTTTCTTTCTTTCAGATCATCTCCAGTCCACATCTTTGGCAACAGTAATAGTTTACATTCCTACGCCCGTCCCCCATTAGCCAGTAGTGCACCCAACCCGTCCAGAGGCCACTTCAGGGAGCGCAGGCGTGTCAGGGTAATCTTTCTTTTTCAACATCATCCTCTGACAACCTTAATAATCATCCATTCCTGTAGACCCAGTGAATATTTCCTAGTAAGTTCTGTATGACATGCATACTTAAATAGTTTATCTTAACTGAATTCCAACAGGCCAGCAGTGAATCGGAGTCTGGAGTTTTCTCAATGTCCTCATCGTTTTCTGATGATGAAGACATGGCCTGGTCTCACTCCTGGCCCACCACAGCCTGGCACTGCTTCCTTAAAGGTGAACACATTAGCAAATACACATTTTGACAATTTGCCACTTTGAATGCTTTATTTATAGTGCAAAGAGACAGAGATGAAATTGAGCCGAGAGTGGAAGGACGTGCAGAGAACTGACCACGGGTCGGACTCGAACCGGGTCTGCTGTGAGGAATGAGCCTCATGGGGTGGCGTTCTAACCACTGCACCATGAGCGCACTCATATCCCTGGGCCTTTTTAAAAAAAAATTCTAAGAGAAAAAAAAACAGGACACGTTAAGAGTTATGCCTCATAGCTCAAGGACACTATCAAGTGTCAAAATGTACTTCCCATTCCATAAAAATAAGTCATTCATTTATGTTTTCTTAAATATATTTTTTGTTTACATCAATAATGTCTTAACAAAAAAGTAAAACACCCAATTTTTTCAAAAACGATCAATTGAGAAATACATAATTTCACTTTTATTTACTTCCAATACTTTACTTCCGTCTTCCGATGTGTTTGTGAATGGACCTGTCTTTTATATGGTTAAAATAGCATTGATTTGCTGCTTAACTGCTCTGCCCTCAAAGTGTGCTGTCAGCACTGTTCTGAAGTTGTGGAGGGGCTGACACAAAGTGTTTGTTTACAATTTTCTGAAAGGACCCTCCCTTTACCAGGAGGAGCATGAATTTAAAGAAGGCATTTGCCAAGAACTTCTGACCTTGGGTGTCCCAACAGGAGTTATGCTTCCATTTCCCACCATGCTCTTATCAGTATCAACACACATCAGCATATTCGTCATGTTGCATTGTTGTGTTTGTATTCAGGAACACGCCTGCGCTTCCATCGAGGTCTTAATGTGGAGTGGCAGGAAGCCGATGAACTACGGGACTCTGATGATGAGTCAGATGATGAAACCATGATGCCCTCCTCCTCTTCCTCTCTTAAGGTAGGCAACACATAGAACGTTTAGTGTGTTTAATACATCTCATAATATTCTACTTTACTCTGAAATGTACCAGCTGTGTGTGCACTTCAGCGTAGTATTTCTGCATTGCTGACTAGGTGAGTAGATATTACAATAGCTTGTAATGGCCACAAGATGGCAGCAAGGCTTACAGTTGGGGTACAGGAAGTAAGTGTGCATGTAGGTCGAAACCTATTTTTAGTCTATGGTCGAAACACATATCTTTGATGATTTGCTAAGGTGGTTTTATTTAATATGATAGTAGTTTTCAGGCAATCGGGCACCTTGTTGTTTTTCACGTTTTTCTATTTGGTGGCGAGTTCAAGGAAATCCAATTGGTCTGTTGAATTCTACAATCTATGGTTGATTTACAGAGATACGGTTTAGAGGGGCTGAAGTTGGTGAGCCACGAAGAGACGATATCTTTTGGCCAAGCAGTTCTTAAACTGACCTTTGACCCTGGCTCACTCGATGACAGCTTCTTAACAGCTGAATGCCGATTGGATCACCCGTTTTTTGTAAAAAATAAAGGTACATTTTTTTTTCTGTTCATGAAAAGAACAATCATTATTTGGAATTAAAAGCAGAATTATGTCAGGAACAGATTTTATAGCATTATGTAATAGTAGCCTTTGCCAACAGAAGCTTCCACTGACCAACCGTTGTTTACCAAATGCATGCTATTTAGTGTTTTGCCTTAATAATTGGCTCTATGAACTGAGTAATCTGTAATTTACCATCTGTGTTTTTCAGGGTGGTCTTCCTTTTATCCGAGCCTTACTGTGGTGCACCATGGCATCCCTTGCTATGAGATGCAGTTAGGCGATGTGTGTCTGCCACCAAACCACCCAGATGCCATTAAGTGTGATGACTCGGTTGTGTTTGACACTTTCAGAAGGTACAATCTTCTACGTAATGTGGTCTTTCTTTGAGGAAGGTCGAGGGGTATTTTCTCCGATTTTACATACTTCTATAAATACCTATTTTAAATGTGCAAGAAGATAAATTATACCAAAGTGTTTTATATGGAAATGTTCAGAACACATTAGGCCTTTGTTTTCTGAGGTCTACATATGTCCTAGACCATTGTGTATATAAATAATTGGCTTAAATGCTGAAAAATTAATTGCGATTTTTGAAAAACCTGGAAATTTGTATGAAAGAAGAACCTTTAGTCATCCTGTTGAATTGTTTTGGCTCTTGAAATTGCTTCTCCTAAGCCTTAGCATCAGAACATTTCCAAAACACAGTAGGGAAGTGCACAAAACATGACTAATATGAAATTTGGTCCAGATGCTTTTTGGTAGAAATGTTATCTCTACTTTCAAAATACATTAGGAAATTAGACTGAATGAAGACTTTGAACCACATATAATGATTTATGGGATGTATACTAATAAAAGAGGAAGCATCACAAAACATTTTTCAAACAAACCATTAAGTAAATATAAAAACAATAATAACAAACTACTTTCACACTATGTACGTATATACTCTATGCACTATTTACAAGCTAAGTGGTAGCTGGGGAGCTTCTGAGTCTTGCTTCTGTTTTCTAAGCCTGTAAGGGACTGACAGTATCACGAGAACATTCCCCGGAAACAGGAGGACCTCTAGTTTGAGATGATGTTTTCATTTTATTTTTCAGCCATATCTTCAGGGAGATATTGACAAAGATACGCGCGCACGGCCGTAGACCTCAGAGGGTTTTAACAGAGCTTCACAGAGAGTTTCAGTTCATTGTCCAACTGCTGATTCTGTCGTGGCTCAGTATTAAATGGCAGACAGACACATTTAGCGACCAGCTGATGAAAATAGCGTAACATTTAGCAGCTAAAGAACCAGATATTTCCCTCAGGAGTTGGTAGAAACCAAAAACTTAAAAAAGGGAGGGAATATTGGACGTACATCATAACAAATGAATGATGACGTCAATGTTGTGTTCACAACTACTTTCTGCTGCTCCAAAATGTACAACATTCTTTATTTTAACAAAAGTTAAGAACATGATTTGTATCTTAAAAACAAAATGATTGGTCTAGAAATACAAATGTATTGATTTGTATAGAATATCTACAGCTGTTTAATTATATGGTATTTTTTGAGGTTTTTATTAAGTAAGAGCAAAGAAAATGTGAGCTGTAGTGCACCCATCATTTTGGAGGGACAAGGTGACAGATGAAAAAACTAAATTGCAGCTAGAATGTGACGGATTAAATGAAGATTATGCTAACTCCATGTCTCTCTTTTCATTCTTCCCTTGTGCAGTTACGACTTCACCCCACTAGATTCCTCTGCGGTGTATGTTCTCAGCAGCATGGCTCGTCAGCGCAGGACCTCCCTGTCTAGCGGGGGCGCCGCCAGTCCAGACTGTGATAAACTGGAGCAATCCTCCGCCAGCAAATCAAACCGCAGCAACACCTCAGGGACAGCCACCATTGCCACGCCTACAAAATGCAAGCGGCCAATGAATGCCTTCATGCTCTACGCCAAGAAGTACAGAGTGGAGTACACCCAGATGTATCCTGGGAAGGACAACAGGTATGCAAAAGTCAATGACATATATTGTATTGAAACTATCATGTAAGTAGTTGCCCATTTGTAGAGCAGAATTATCCTATTTAGGATAAGGATTTTATATTTGATTACTGTCAAATTTTAAGGTACAGTTACATTATAATGAAGAAGAAGTACTGTTAAGAAAATGAAGGTAGGGGGTGGTGCAGTGTGTTTGACTTTTAGTTTAATTACAGACGTGTTACAAAGTCGACCATAGCTGGAGCCCAGAACTACAAATTAGAAGTGTATGCTATTATATGTGAAGCTTTGTTCTTTAACACAAAGAGAATGCCTCATGAATTTCTGACAGCCCAAGGGTCAGGATGAAGTAACGCAGTGACTATAGCAGAGTGAAATATTTAGACAAAAATTTAATTACATTCACATGCTCTCCAAATGAAATCATTGTGGTGTAGGATTATCATCCGACTGTGTGGTTGTTGAAACCTTAAGTGCATTACCATTTTCAAGAGGACTACTTAAGTTAAAGAGCTTTAAAAAATGCAAGTTGTGTTCAACTTCCCTATAACAAAAAGGAATAGAGGAAAACAAGCTGGGAGACAAAAAAAATTAAGAAAGATCCTATAAAGACAATAATCCCCAATAGGCGAGTCATTGATCTTCTGTCTGTAACCCTGACACTCCAGAGCCATCAGTGTCATTCTTGGTGACAAGTGGAAGAAGATGAAGAATGAGGAGAGGAGGATGTACACCATGGAGGCCAAGGCTCTGGCTGAGGAGCAGAAAAGACTCAATCCAGACTGCTGGAAACGTAAAAGAACCAACTCGGTAAGGATCAGAAAGTAACCGCTACATACATATATATATCGCATTGCATCTTAAATTCTCAAATGATATCTAAATATGTCCACTCTATTGCATACTCGTAATGTATACTAATGCTTTTGTGTTCTTTTATCAGGGTTCCCAGCAGACCTAGATAATCCCCCAGAATCCTCAGCTGCTGGTGTGTTGGCATGGCGAGGGGCTGGACAGAGTCTGATGGACCGCTTGACACCTCTTTGCTCTCCTGTATTCTTGAGACTCAACTGTGATGCTGATTTCACTTGCTTTTTATAACCTTGAAACATTATTAGAGAACAGAATTATGAACTATAAACAAAACATGTAATCTAGTCACTAACAGTGCATATATATTTTCTTATATCCTTCATGTCAGAGACGTCCTATCTTCCCTGAAATAAGAATGAACCTTCTCATTGAGGTTCTTGGGTCATTTCATATTCAATGTTGAAAAATGAGAGCCTGTGGTGCTATGCTGCGGTGTAGAAGGAGCCATAAACAAAACATGTGTATTTATAATTGTAAAAAGGGGGAATTTTAGATCTTAGACAGATTTTCCACAACTGTTCATATTGCTTATATTTGTAAGATTCATTGTAATGCAAAGATTTCATACAGTTTTTAATACGGTTTATATTCTGCATCTGAACTATGGCCAACAGTTTGGGTTACTGCCCTCTGTGCCAAGTCTTCAGATTGTTTCTGCCCACCTGGCCATATCACGAGAAGGCTTTCAGCGTGTGGTGGTGGGTTTACACTCAGTCACAAAGCACTTCAGGCCTTCACTGCAAGTGTTTGTTTCTGTTGCACTTTATATATGTAATCTAATCCAATACAGACATTGTATACTGGTGGAAACCCATTTGTACAATACAGGTAGTATCTTGACAGTTAACCGTTTTGACACAATCATGGCCCAGTAGCCATGTTCTGCTTTCAGGTTGCCACTGTATTTTAAGTGCTTTGTTCATAATGTACAGGTTTCAAAGCCCCAGCAACCTCTTGCACAGAATATCCTTGTATCATATTATAAATAATTTTTTTAAACTTGCATCTCAACCAAGTGTTTTGCTCTTTTTTCCTAAACTGTAACTGCAACCTGGGCGGGGGCCTTGCTTTGTGTGCCTTGCTACATGTCTTTTCCTTTGATATACTACAGTACAGTATGTCAGTTTCCTCTTGTGAACAAATGTGCGTCCTTAAATAAGACGCTTAACCAGGCACATTTGATCTCAGGCTTTTGAAAGCTCTCGATTTATCCACTGATCTAAACGTCCAACCAGTAAAGTCTGACGTTTCTCTGCTGTCCTGCCATATCAAAACCCTTATGCACAAGAGCTAACAAAGCCTCCCAAGGAACCATTGTCCTGACACATGATTATTCGCTCTCGGGCTGAATGAGCACGATTTTAAAAGTTTAAATTAATTCGTATTCTCACTGGAGCCCTGGCCTCTTCTCCTGGTGATGAAAAGGGACCTGGAAGGAAATAAAAATAGAGAAACACATTATCATACACTTTTTACTGGAGACAGTGTTTCCAAGGAAGACAAAACATCCATTGATGTAGTTACAAGTTGATAAATGTAATCTGCTGCCTGAACAGGTCTCTCTTGAGAATGAGACCCCGTGTCTCAATGAGATTAATAAAGAAGGGTTAAAAAAATGGCACAGTCAAAAAGAACATTTAAAAACTATTAATTTTACATCATCACTCTCATTGTCAAAGCCAGAGGGCGCTGTCATTCCACTTTTGTTCAGTGAAAGAAATGACAATTTTCTCCTGATATAAACATCTCCCATCTGAACCATTTCATTGGAAAAGATGGCATGATTATGAAATGAACATACAGATAGCATTGATAGCCTACTACTGTATCTGGGGTTTATGGAACTGTGACATGTAGTTGCATTAATTTAGCAGTCCATAATTAGCACATTACCTATAAGTTTAAATAAAAAACAAAATCCTTCAAACGATTTATGGACACCAGGAAGCTATTTATTTACCTGTTTATGAATATCTCGAAGGCCCTGCTTGTTTGCACGTTAGTCTGAAATGGTTGAGATTCATAGCACTGCGTGCCTCATGAAATAACAATTATCAACACCGCGCAAGCCTCTCAAGCGCAGGAATCTAATTATAGCACATCAAAAAAAGGCCATTCAAAAATGATCCGAGTCGCATACTTTATTCGAGGAAATGGAGAAAGTTGCGTCAGATGTGCTACTGGCTGAAGGCCATTGGAAGTATAAATGGAGAACTACAGAATATAGGCATAGTCGTTATTGCGGCCAGAAATTAGAAGCATTTTTCAAATCCTGTCACAGTTTTGTAAATTAAAACAATGCATCATTGTCATGAGGCAGAAAATGGAAACAGAGTTGTCCATTTATGAGCTTTACTGTGTGGAGTACAGTACAGGACATGACGTGCTGCTGTGGGGACAATCATTAAGGTCTTCTCACATTTGATTAGTATTGACTGCTGTATTGAAGTTTAATTGAGGGAAAATAAAATGTATAAATCCCAGCAAGACGCTTCTGCAGCCAACATCACTACAGAGCACATACAGAGGCATATAGAGACCTATGACTAAAACAACTAAAAAAGCAATGCCTTATCTAAGATGTTCTCAGATTTCAAACATTCTTCTTCTTTAAAGAGTCATATATTGAGGACAGAAAGAATAGTAATCATCTGAATAATTGAAGGTCTCTGGGTAGCAATCCACAGAAAAAGGTGTTAATTTTGCACAAATGAAATGCATTTATGCATAAGGTCCTTTGACATGAACAATTAAAGAGGACATTAATACTAAAATGAACAATTAGAATGGAAAGAAACCCAGACAGAGATCATCGCAGCTGGCTTCCTCTTATATCTAAAGCTGCACTTTAATCAGTGGCAATTAACTTTAGTTATTCACTGAGAGAAAACAGACTCCTGCTGTCTTTGTTAGAGAAAAGTGTTTGTGCCTGTGTCTGGCATTCATCTCTCAATGGTATTCTGTTATGGATACATCTCTACGCCTTGGTTTTCAACTCTTAATACTTTAATCGTTAAACAGTTTGGTAAACAATCTGCTCCTACTAAAACATGAGCTGGAGCGTGATTCATGCAGTACCTTAATTTATTATTATTATTATATATATATATATATATATATTTTTTTTTACATTAGTACATTTTCATTCACTCATGTAGTAGAGCGTCTTTGAATTTCCATGCTCATTTTTCACTTGTGTCAAATCACCCTGCAAGATAGGGTACTGTGTTTAATTTAGGAAAAAGGAACTGAAAGAAAGAGACACAATAAAAAGAAATAAAGATAATGTAGATTCCCTTTCTAAAAGTGTCTCAACCGTCACAGGCAGCTCATTGGGGCTTTGACATTTGAAGAGAGGTGAAGATTTCTGCAGGTTCACTGGATTGTCGGGAAGCGTGTGGCAAAGGGAGAGACCGAGCCACATGGTTGACTCTCTCGGTGATTGAGTTCTTTTGTGGCGCTCTTTCCTTGATCCTAGCTCCATTGAAAAAGAGGCTTGTGCGTGTGCAGGCAGTCAATCATTTTGTGTGAGGGGTTTTAGTGACAGGTTTGTGTTGGTGCTTTGTTACTTTCCTTGACTTCACACCTCTCAGGTAGAAACAGGTGATTTACGGACTCCCGCTGGAGGAGAGAAAGGTGCGGTGGTTTCTGCCTGTCACAGCTGCAGGGGGCGATACTGAGCAACACTTCCAATTGAACCTTCATTCAAGAAGAGTGGGCAGCAAAGAATGCTGGTGACAATCTATCTGATGGTGAAGTGTGGATCACATTGATGCAGCTGAAGCCAAGATTCTGATGCATTGAGGAAAACTCTAATTTCTCTCTCTCTCTCTCTCTCTCTCTCTCTCTCTCTCTCTTTATTTTTTACAAACCACATACTCTCTCCATGACAGCTACATCATCATGTACAACACTATAACTATTGTAGTTGAATGTGTGGTTTTTCCCCTTCCTTCCAAAACAGCCATAGATAAACTTGAAAAAAATATGCATTATGTACTATTACAGTGCATTCATCTTGCATTCAACTGTGCACGTCTCCATGTAGTTGAAAGAATTGACTTATTTTTTCAAATCTTCAACTGATTTACAGTCTGTTCATGTGCTGGCAAGAGGATGTGAGATCTAAGACTTTGATGCTGACAGTATGATGCTGTCGCTTTAGATGATTAAAAAAAGGATTAGGATAAAAAAACACAAAACAGACGCATTGAAGGGGAAACAGCGTCAAAAGTGATGGCTTCATGGATTCAGTTTAACTGAGCACATACAAGCGAGTATGGTGGTATTTCAAAGGCACGGTATTTTGCTCCTCTTTCGTCTCTTTCCTTCTCCAACTATATTCTATAACCTGTCACACCGCCGTTCTTCTTTTGTACTTTTTCACTGCCCACATCTTTGGCTGCCAATTGCTCTCTCCCTTGTGTTTCCGAGCACTAATTGGATGGTGTGTGAATACAGTCAAAAGGGGGAAAATCATTCAATTTCCTTGGTCCACAGGTTTCAAGCATCGGAGAACTGGATTGAGTAAAGCCCCGATGATAGAATTTGCACTTTGGTCTGACAGTGGAACAACAGAACAGCCAAGACGACAGAAATCACAGTGTTCGAACAAAGCTCCAGAGAAGCCGGGAACATAACCGCTTGCATGGAGGTATACTAATCCAAATTAATGTTCACACTGTAGCGGCTTCCCTGGATTACACAGTTGTTAGTGTAGACACACACACAATCCAAGTCTGGGCCGAGGCACTTTCCAGGTCACTGCTTTTGAAGCCCCACACAGTAGAGTGTTCAAATTATTTATCAAGCAATGACATGACAATGCCAAAATGTTGAAGTTATAATGTTTACCACATGCACAATCTTAGTTAAGCATAAATCAAAGTAGCATCGAAAATATTTTGACCTAAAGTGCATTAGATGAGAAGTGAGGGGAATACCAACAATATTGCAAATTTGACATCAATCAATCTGACAGTTGGGATACCATGTCCAAGTCAGGGGATCATAGAGAGACAAACGAGAGAAACATTAGACATTAGGACGCATTGTCTGGGTAACTGTGAACATCATTTTTAAATTCCCAGAGATGTTGAGATATTTTACGGAGGGAAAAATGTATCTGCTGGCAGTGATTGTGGCACAACATTTAGTAAAGCCAAGTCAAACATATTAAAAAAAATTAATTATTTGCTGGTTACAGCTTTTCAAAGTTAATTATTTGCTGTTTCTCTCCTATTTTATAGGAAGATCTTGGGGTTTAGGACTATAAGGCAAACTGCTTGAAGACACCACTTTGGGCTCTGGAAAACTGTATTCTTCCTTAGCAAAAAAATAAAAAAGAACTATGTAGTAGTTACTAAAAAAATAAGAATAAAACAACTTATGTAGTAGGTAATTCCTTAGTAATTACTAAAAAAACTAAAAACTTTGTAGTAGGTAATGCATATGTAGGGGAGAACGGGGTAATATGTCACACGGGTTGGTTGTCACAATCGTTACATCTCGGAACCAGAAGGCGCTGTCTGTGAAATTTTGGGATATAAATATCCAGAATTGGGATCAGAGGTCACCTACATAGTCTTCCTTGGAGTTAGACTGCTGAATTTGAGGTGAGAGGACTGTTTGTGTTTTTCATGTCAAATTGAAAATATTTAGCTCCTCCTTATTTTTCTTCTAGGCTTTTACACAATGGGTTTATAACAAAACACTTGTTACCCATAAAAAGTGTGTAGGGTAAACTATAGTTTAGATTGTGGTTAGCAAGCTAATTAGTTGTCAGATGGCTGTTGGCCTTGATGCTAGCAAGAAGTTCAAGTTGGGGTTGGTCGTCACATTTTTTTGGGGGTTGGTTGTCACATGTTATCCAAAGGCTGCAGCCAGAAAAGGAACCCAATAAAGAAATAAATTGTCAAGTTGTATCCTGACTGACACCCCAGAGAAGGAAAGAATAGAGAAAGAAAAGGCAGCTAGCATGCAAAAGAAAAAAGGGCAACAAAATCAGAACAACCCAGTGCATCCCAAACTACACCAGCTGCCAAGGCTACAGTAAGTGATCTAGGCCTATTTGTCAACTTGACAATGCAATTAAACTTTCAAATTTAGTTCTGCCGACCCCTTGATGGGGTTGGTTGTCACAATGTGTAAGGGTGTCTTTGATGATTAATTTCTTCTTTATTACAATAAGATAGAAAAAGTGAGGGGTACACATTTCAAGCCAACACCTTAAGCTTCAATTTAAAGACGTTTAGGAGATGAACAATTCTCACTAAAGTAAAAAGTGTGCTTACTTACCCCGTTCTCCCCTAGTAGCTCCTAAAAATGTGTGTACCTTCTTCTATAGTGTCACCCAAACTGGCGTTGTAGACTGACAACTCACCTTAGAATCACTCTATCTCTTGTTGTTTCTAAATGTAGCACTTGAGGCAGCTCAGCATATGGTTGCAAAAGAGAGGAAGTAAGAAATGGTTTGTCGAAAATGGTCATAAAATGAGATGCAATGAGATTTAATAACATCGGGCCGTGTACATCGTTATCGATTAATATTTTCCCAGAAACTATGCTCAGTGGTCAATCAGCCTCAGATCCTCATTTCCTGTGTTTACAATATCGAAAGATACAATTCAAGCTCTGATAACGTAATTAACGTTTCTCAGAGATCAATAACCCTGTAGAGCACACCGCTAATGAGACATCAAGACATGGCGGAGACAGACACAGAGACAGAATGAGAGACAGACTGAGAAAGACACCTGACTCTACTCACATTATGCCCCACTGATCTACAAATAGAATGGGAGCTTGATAAATATTTATTTATTTTTATTAGTCATAATCATGAAATGCAGGTTATCTCAACAGGGAATTATTCATTGGTTGTAAAGATGTTTTACCAATGAGTTAATAGATCATTAGATTGTTGTCGTTAACTGGCCATTCTAAGCTTATCTAATGTTATTGCCTTGTTATTTACTCAGGGGGCTTTGTAAGTCATCTGAGCTGTTTGCTTGAAGTGAGGTGCAGTGATGTCAGGAGAACAATAAAGACGTCTGAAATTATGCAGCACACAACTTCATCAAAACACATTAAGAAGAAGCCACCGGTTCCTCTAACAAGACATCCACTGCAGCAGAACAGCTTGTGCGGGTACTTCATGCTGTTATGATCATCACATAGTGTGGGCGTACTCGTGTTTGAAGATATGGTACACCTAGGCCTACAGAAAAGATGCAGACACTCAAAGAAAGTTAATGAAGGTTAATACGAGCTACTTTGACAAACCCAGACGTTGAGGGTGACACACTCTCGCAGTCATTTTACACACCTATAAGCATTTCCATAAATTATCTTAATCCTGACTTAATAAGGTTTGAACAATTTACATATGAATTAAATGACGTAATGTGAGCGTACTTTAGTGACTGCTAGCACATGTTTAAACATTTGGCTATACTACAGCAGGCTACAGGCATCTGGTCAATGATCGAATTCCTTCGTGATTTTCTCTACTTATGACATCTATTGCAGCATGTCCGTCCTGGGAGAGGGATCCCTTACTTTGTCGACTCTCCCTGAGATTTCTCAATTTTTTTAAATCCCGGTAAAGGGTTTTTTACTGGGAGTTTTTTCTCAGCCGAGCTAAGGGTTTAAGGGCAGGGTGTCATACTGTATGGAATGTAAAGCCCACTGAGGCAAATATCTATTTGTGATATTGGGCTATACAAATATAACTGATTTGATTTGATTTGACCATGAAATATATTATCATAGGTTTTATAAAAAAAAATCATATCAATCCATTCAATTAAATGCTATTCAAAGTGAGAGACTATTACCAATGCTAGCATGCTGATGCTAGCATATATCAATCTATCATGCAGACGCTGAGATATTAAACTGCACAAGTTCAAACTTCTTAGTGACTTCTGGTGTTGAGGGATTGCTAAAGTCATAGGAATTAATGCTGTGGATATCGTTGGCATGTTTTATGGTATCCATCAAATAGTCGTTAAGAAATTTTACTCAAAAGCAAAGTAGTGGACCCAAGAATGTTGCTAACCATAGAGCCACGCCACTAGTTAGAACAACAATCTATTATAGTCATAAAGCAGTTCTCTTCATTGATTTGTAACATTTCCCTCATGACCTAACACACCCAGATATAACAGAGGGATGGATGTTTCGGTGATAACAAGGTAAAACGTCTCTGATGACTTACACATTTTAATGACCACACATTATATATTGTCCTTTATCGTCCAAATCTAGTTCAAAGTGCTGTATGTATGACCGTTCTTCACATAACCCCCAAACACACATAAGTCCAAAGAAATAAAGATAAATCCTGTGACCTCACAGTCATCATGTGCTTGAGACTATAAATATGCCACCACGAGTGAGAATTCGCCTGTGCCAAGGAAACAGAAGGAGGTAAGCAAGCAAGTAAGCACTGCTTTGGATCTGGGAGCCTAATCTTTTATTGAATCTCTGGAGCCATCAATGGAAACCTAATAGGCTGCTGCACTAAGCCTGCATGTGGTACGAGCTAGTCTCGCAAAGCCAGACCAAACTACAGCACGTAGTATGGTCTGGAAGCACTCTGTTTAGAGCCGTCTATTCGGGTGGGGAAACCGGGGGAAACTGGACTAGCCTGTTTGTATTTGTTTTAAACCAATCACAATCATCTAGGGCGGGGCTAGTCTCGCAAAGCCAGACCAAACTACAGCAAGTAGTATGGTCTGGAAGCACTCTGTTTAGAGCCGTCTATTCGGGTGGGGAAACCGGGGGAAACTGGGCTAGCCTGTTTGTATTTGTTTAAACCAATCACAATCATCTAGGGCGGGGCTAACCCCGGGAAGCAGCAGCGGTGTCCTGCAAAATAGTGCCGGGGGGGGGACTTATTTTGATGGAACGTCTTCACGTCCAGAGACTGTCAGAGAAATGGCTAAACCCGCAAACGCCACACAAAAACTATTAAAGACAAAAGGAATATACATAGTGTGTTGCTTTCTAACCAGCATGTCAAGACACCATACACTTTAGCCCCCGAGGAGCTCACGGGATAACTTAACCGGAGTTAACTAGCCACGTAGTGTTATCTCTGGTAACATTATCATCGGCGGTTGAGAGGACGGCTACGGCGGTCGAGTAGAATTTTTAGCATTCGAGAACTTATGTCCCCACCTCCTATCGCTGTAGTCAGAGCCGTAGTCCGTCTGTTTACAGGCAGAACAGGGTTTTGACGTTGTGAGCGCTACACCAACTGCAGCAAGTAGCCGTAAGAGTTGCTAGGTGATAGTGGAAGCCGTTGGAATCTTTCCCCGTCGCTAAAACACCGCTGCTTAGTCCCTAATTCACCAAAGAAAGGGAACGGCGGATCTTAATCTAGCTGGTTATAAGGTCCGGTGCTCAATTCAAACCCCCACGCTTCATTTTCCAGAGTTTATGAGGGTATTTCTGCCCGGGGGTAGTTGTACAATGAAATTGGACAGCTAGGCTAGGCTGCGTCCCAGACCGCCGCCGCCAATATTATTATCCCGAAGTATCGCCACACTTTATTTCTGTCTACAGTAATGTGACTTCTCACACCCTGTGTGTGTGTGTGAGAGAGAGCGCTGCACATAAGCACACGGGTTGACTGTGAGCGAATTGTTTCCGAATGTGAGGGGGATCACAATAGGGGAAAGCCAGCAACCGGAAAAGGAGGGGGCTGCGTCAGGGCTGCGTAGCTTTTCGACGCAAGCGAATAGACGCTGGCGGAAGTGGTCATGCCAGACTAGGGCGGGGCTAACCCCGGGAAGCAGCAGCGGTGTCCTGCAAAATAGTGCCGGGGGGGGACTTATTTTGATGGAACGTCTTCACGTCCAGAGACTGTCAGAGAAATGGCTAAACCCGCAAACGCCACACAAAAACTATTAAAGACAAAAGGAATATACATAGTGTGTTGCTTTCTAACCAGCATGTCAAGACACCATACACTTTAGCCCCCGAGGAGCTCACGGGATAACTTAACCGGAGTTAACTAGCCACGTAGTGTTATCTCTGGTAACATTATCATCGGCGGTTGAGAGGACGGCTACGGCGGTCGAGTAGAATTTTTAGCATTCGAGAACTTATGTCACCACCTCCAATCGCTGTAGTCAGAGCCGTAGTCCGTCTGTTTACAGGCAGAACAGGGTTTTGACGTTGTGAGCGCTACACCAACTGCAGCAAGTAGCCGTAAGAGTTGCTAGGTGATAGTGGAAGCCGTTGGAATCTTTCCCAGTCGCTAAAACACCGCTGCTTAGTCCCTCACCAAAGAAAGGGAACGGCGGATCTTAATCTAGCTGGTTATAAGGTCCGGTGCTCAATTCAAACCCCCACGCTTCATTTTCCAGAGTTTATGAGGGTATTTCTGCCCGGGGGTAGTTGTACAATGAAGTTGGACAGCTAGGCTAGGCTGCGTCCCGGACCGCCGCCGCCAATATTATTATCCCGAAGTATAGCCACACTTTATTTCTGTCTACAGTAATGTGACTTCTCACACCCTGTGTGTGTGTGTGAGTGAGAGAGAGCGCTGCACATAAGCACACGGGTTGACTGTGAGCGAATTGTTTCCGAATTTGAGGGGGATCACAATAGGGGAAAGCCAGCACCCGGAAAAGGAGGGGGCTGCGTCAGGGCTGCGTTGCTTTTCGACGCAAGCGAATAGACGCTGGCGGAAGTGGTCATGCCAGACTAGGTACGAGCTAATCCCCGATATCTGGTCTGCCCATCAGAATACCCAATGCTGGTCCAAAACCCTGGCTACAGTCTGTTCGCAATTAAGTGTTTTTTTTTTTATTTCGATTCCAGACTGTAATAACCAAAGGGTACCAATTTTCAGAGACTTTGACACAGGACTATATACATGGAGATGCACTGATCCACTTTCTTCAGATCAGATCCTATTGCAATTCCTAGATATGAATATCTGTCGAAATGGATACTGATACTAGATACTCTTTTTTCTTAAATAATCGTCATTATTGTTGTTGTTGGTGGTGGATATTATATTATGTGTGTAAGTTTACATGAGTCTGTTAAACCACTGAGATTGACATTTAGATCTGCAGTGCTACCTGTCACACCATAGGCTGATGTCATGTGCAACCACCATTTTTATGACTTGGCTGACATCTGAGATAGTTTTATGTTTTTATCACTCTGCTTTTTAACACCAGATGACCTAAGATATCGGATACAGAAGAACCAATTAGATGTTGTTAAGGTGTGGACAATCTTTATGGATAAGAAATGACTGAGCCTCGCAGGCAATCTTCAAGACTGGTCCTCAAGAAAGGGAGAAGCATGAGTGATTTACAGTAGCATGTTAATGTTGGCATGTCTGGTCTATGTCCACTTTGTTCTTTATCTGCGCAGTGCAATAACAGACACAGAGAAGAGCTTTCGCAGACCCTCAGATATCATCACTCAAATGTCATCGCCCTCTTAAACTAACGTTCACCTTTTGATGATATCGCACTTCTACTTCCAAACGTTAATATTTGCTATGGTGGTTATTAAATATTTCACCACAAGCAGACATTTCATTTCATTACTCCATTTGTCAGGAGACGACAGCAGTGAACCGGGGAGGGGAATTTATAATGTGACAAATTGTACGACAGATTAAAAGCAACACCTGTCCAGAATAAATAAGTGGTTGGCTAGGTCATTTGACTGATTGGAATTAAATGGCAGTGCTTGCTGCATCTAACAATGCTTGATAAGTGATTCTGCTGATTATGTTAATATGTCTCCCAGACCCCACAGTCCATAACATATTCAGATAACAGTTATATAAAACTGAGGAAAAAGCTGCAATTACTCACACTGCAGGAGCGGGAATCAGATCACTTAAATGATTCATTATCTATTATCAATGTTTTTGATAGATTTCCTGTCAATCAGCTAATACTGTAGATTAATTGACTTACATTTTTAAGAGAGTACGAGAGACACATATAAAATCATCCTCATTTAAAAAGGTCAAACTTTGAAAAAACAAGAACCGTAACACAGCCACGGGTTTTTAAACCTGCAGTGTGTAGAATTTTGGGATTTTTTTCATAGCAGACTTGGTAGAAAATAATTATAACATCCATAAGTACGTTTAATTTAGTGCATAATAGCTGATTGTTTTTTTTTTATTATTATTTTTTCCCTTAGAATGGGTCTCTTATATCTCCGTATTTGTCGATACCATGGACCAAGGCATGGGCGCCGCCATTTTGGAAGCGTCATAGTTGGAATGTCATCAGCTCTACAGAAGCACAGAATGGAACAGTTGGCCACTCTGTGTCCATCAGAACTACCAGCTGGAATGTTCTTGAAGAATTTCTGTTGCTTCTCTGAACGGGAGCCATAGAGACCAACTGTTGTGATGATTTCATATTACACACTGCACCTTTAAACTAAATAAATTACTCAAGAGGAGATGAAGTCACATATTGTGGCACAAACCTGAGGCAAGACTGTAAACCAGCGTTAATGAAGCTACACATTTGCTTTGGTGGGCTTGCAGCACAAAAAGACCAGTTATTTTATTTGTCCTGTGAGCTTCAGTGGACCTTTGTGGACAACACTCTTCAAGTTGGTATTCTGTAGATGGATGACAGCTGAGGTTCTGTTACCTGCAGGCTACAGCCCACTGAGCAGCGTCTGTGACCTCAGATGACCATGATGGATGGCACTGTCAGCCTGCCAGGACCACCCAAACTCACACACACACACCAGGTATGTACTTAAGGTGAAAGGAAATTTAGGCCGACTGCATTCCTAGTATATTTTATGGAAACACTACACACTAAATATATTAAAGAAAGAGAGAGAGAGAGAGAGAGAGAGAGAGAGAGAGAGAAAGAGAGAAAAAATATGAAGTAACACATAGCAGGCAACAGAGAAAGAGACACTGTTAATAGGTGAGAGTTATTGAAAAAAAAACATACTGTAGGAGATAAGACAGAGAGACACACAGAGAGGTGTCATGGCAACGTTCTAAAAATGGGCAAAGCACCACCTCCACCCACAGGTATGATGCATATACACACCGCTGAAGGTGAAAGGACACCTGCTACAAGATCTCCGCTAGTTATCACCTGCAGGTATTTCTGGAGCACCGTGTGCCGGGAGACTGGCCCAGTTTCTGTCACACACAAGTGTGAGTGAGGGGAAATGTCCAGAGTGCTGCTGCTTCGGCTGTCGAAGATACAGCCTGACATGTGGTATCTGCAGGATTTGCCATGCAGAGACTATTTAGATGTTGCTGGTTCTACTTTCATGCCTTTGTGGGTGGTTTAGCTGAACACGTATGATGTGTCTGTATCCTTTGTATCCCATTGACCTTTTCAACCTAATGAAGTGGTAAAGATGACACCCAGTTAATTGAATCATATCAGTAGTAGTTAGCTACTTACCACTACATGCACACCATTAACATTCTACTGTTGTGATACTTTATTGTTTAAAACCATGTGTCCTTTTACTGAAGCTATTTAAAGTAACCTTTCTATTACTGTTATTTGTCAGTGCTGTGTCTTGGGACTGAACATCTGTCACCATTCAGACAGAGTTTAAGTTCATTAAACATTTTTGATATCACCGGTATTATTACAACAGCCAGGATCAAAAAAGCCGACTCCTTGAACTGACCTAAACTGGCAAAATGCAGACAAAGCAACTTCTTAGGATACTTGTTTTATCCTCAGCAGAATGGACCACAGGCTATAAGAGAAGGTGTGCCACAATCTCTGACAAAATCACTGCCAGACTACTTCACAAAGCAATCAGGCTGAATGGCCGTAAAGTTAACAACAACATTAAGAACTATTTTTTTTTGTTCTAGGGGAGGTAAAATGTATGAGTAATCTTCCACCCCCTTACTATAAATTCATAACATCATTCTTTGTCGAACTTGATACCTCTCTGTGCAGCCATATACTTCATGCTTTAAAAACGGTCCTGGATGTGCTGTGGAAAAAGCCTTGCAGATAAACGTTTGGAATAATGAATGCAAAGTATGCACTGGGTCAGAGAGACACATAACTGATCATAAGTAATGTAATAGAGTTTTAAGAGGAGATGTACAAAAAGACGAGTCTCACACTATTGCCACATTCAAGTAAATGGGTTCTGTTTCTGACGTCAGAAGTGGAGCGGGATGAACGGTATGACATATACCTCTGGAGCTAAATTGATTCTGAGATTTCTATACTTCTTTGACTCTCCCTGGCCCATTCCGAATAAAGCTGTGAACTGCAGCTTATGCCTCATTGTAACAGTATAGTACAATCATTACTGTGCATTACTTTTATGATCTAATGAAATCTTATGAGTGATGTCATCATGTTGCTAAGCAGGAGAAAATCCATCCACTAGTGCCGACTCATAAGACATACCTGTATGTGATATTTTTTTCTGTAGTGTGTCCAGCGGCTATACAAGCTGCCTTTTACATCCAGACCGATTTGCACACTTCCATGAACGTGCACCTCCAGCGATGTGTTTTCTACTATTAAGGTCAGTCAACCCAAGAGAGTAGAGCGGAGAGGAGCACACTGCAAGCCACGTTTTCCTTACTCTGATAAGAAAACCGCGGTCGCAAATTTTGCACCATTAAAATTAATCAATGTGTCTCCAGTCCTCTCTCGTCTCTGCTGCACTTTACATATTATGCAAATAAGGGAGAGTGTTATGCCACAATCTGTTGGACTGTTTTGAGAAAGATTTCCATGCAAGTAAAAAGGGAGACAGATGAGTAGGAATACTGTTCAAAAGATTAGCTTTTATTTTAAAGGCCAAACGCAACCAATGTGGTGGCAAATATTGCTTAGTTTTTGTAATGAACATGGTCGAAAAACAGTTACCAGTTGTTTTTGATTTGGTATTTTGACAAAGGGAATCCTACCTGTAGATTCAGTTGGGTTTGACAACCATGCATATACATTTTCCTTTTGGTCAATACAGTGGATATGAAAAGTCTACACACCCCTTCTAAAATGCATGGTTTGTGTGATGTAATAAAAAGGAAACAAGATAATCATTTCAGAACTTTTTCCATCTTTTAATGTGTCCTATAACCTGGACAAGTCAAAGAAAGACAAACTGAAATCTTTTCAGGGAAATTTAGAAAAACTAAAAATACACAATAACCTACTTGCATAAATATGCACACCCTTAAACTAATACTTAGTTGAAGCACCTTTTGCTTTAATTACAGCACTCAGTCTTTTTGGGTAGGAGTCTATCAGTGTAGCACATCTTGATATGGCAATTTTGTCCCACTCTTCTTTGCAAAAACGCTCCAAATCTGTCAGATTGCGAGGGCATCTTTTGTGCACAGCCCTCTTCAGATCACCCCACAGATTTTCGATCGGATTCAGATCTGGGCTCTGGCTGGACCATTGCAAAACATTAATCTTATTCTGGTGAAGCCATTCTTTGGTTGATTTGGATGTATGCTTTGGGTCGTTGTCGTGCATAAAGATGAAGTTCCTCCTCATCTTCAGCTTTCTGGCAGAAGCCTGAAGGTTTGGTGCCAATATTGACTGGTATTTGCAACTGTTCATAATTCCCTCAACCTTGACTAAAGCCCCAGTTCCTGCTGAAGAAAAACAGCCCCAAAGCATGATGCTGCCACCACCAAGCTTCACTGTTGGTATGGTGTTCTTTGGGTGATGAGCAGTGTTGTTTTTGCGCCAAACATACCTTTTGGAAGGATGTCCAAAAAGTTCGACCTTTGTTTCATCAGACCATAACACGTTTTTCCACATGTTTGTGGGAGACTTCATGTGTGTTTTAGCGTAATGGAGGCGCGCTTGGATGTTTTTCTTTGACAGATAAGGCTTCTGTCTTGCAACCCTACCCCATAGCTCAGTTGCATGAAGAATACGGGAGATTGTAGTCACATATACCACACAGCCATTATCTGCCAGAAATTCTTGCAGCTCCTTTAATGTTGCTGTAGGCCTCTTGCTAGCCTCCCTCACCAGTTTTCTTCTGGTCTTTTCATCAATTTTGGAGGGACGTCCGGTTCTTGGTAGTGTCACTGTTGTGCCATATTTTCTCCATTTGATGATGACTGTCTTCACTGTGTTCCATGGTATATCCAATGCCTTGGAAATTCTTTTGTAACCTTCTCCTGACTCATAACGTTTAACAATCAGATCCCTCTGATGTTTTGGAAGCCCTCTGTGGACCATGTCTTCTGCTGTGTGATGTGACTGAGAAAATGTCTGGAAAAGCTTACTAGAACAGCCAAATTTTATTTGGGGTTAATCAGTTGAACTTTTAATCATTGCAGGTGTGTATGGACTCCTATTTTATATGGGTTTGAATGTGATTGGTTCATTCAAATCCCATTCACACCCCCAGTAATAAGAGGGTGTGTACACTTGTGCAGTCACCCTATTTCAGTTTCTTATTTTTTACTCCTCCCCCTTAAGATATTTCTGCAACTTTTCAATTGATTTGAACAGGTTAAATGTCATATTACTGGTGGATTTTTTTGTGACATTATTAAACGGGTTCTTATTTTTTTACATCAAAAACGCAGGCATTTTAGTAGGGGTGTGTAAACTTTCTATTTCCACTGTATATATTATTTGCTCACAATGATAAATAGCTCATGATTTAACTTTTAAGCATACACTTTGAAGACAGATTTGCAATTAAGAAGCTTTGGAATTTCATTTAGATTTTCATTTTGATGACGTTGTTGTTGATGTTTGGGACATCGGTGATGGTGATTATAACCTCGGTCTCCAAAGGAATTCGGCTTAGTCCTTAAAATAAATCTGACACCTATCATTTTGTAAAGATTTCTACGAAGCGAAAAATAATAAAAAGTTGAAAGCTTTAAGGACTGATAAGTTGCCCATCAGCATAAAATAATTTTTTTCCTCTCATGCTGCATTTAATGTCATAGTAATCGATGTCTATTCATAAACTCATTTTGTACTCACTAAGAATGAATACATAGCTCCTTCATGATTTTCCAGGGCACAGAGAACAACTCGGTTAACAATTAAACACAAGGCCGTGGTAACACTTTACAATAAGGTACACAAAAAAAGAGTAGTTAACCTTTTAAAAAGAGTAGTTACCCTTCCAAAAAAGAGTAGTTACTCTTCCAAAAAAGAGTAGTTACTCTTCCAAAAAGAGTAGTTACCCTTCCAAAAGAGAGTAGTTACTCTTTTAAAAAGAGTAGTTAGTCTTTTAAAAAGAGTAGTTAACCTTCCAAAAAAGAGTAGTCACTCTTCCAAAAAAGAGTAGTCACTGTTTTAAAAAGAGTAGCTACTGTTCCAAAAAAGAGTAGTTACTGTTCAAAAAAAGAGTAACTACTCTTTTTTGGAAGGTTAACTACCCTTTTTAAAAGGTTAACTACTCTTTTTAAAAGGTAAACTACCCTTTTTAAAAGGTTAACTACCCTTTTTAAAAGGTAAAGTACTCTTTTTAAAAGGTAAACTACTCTTTTTTGGAAGAGTAACTACCCTTTTTAAAAGGAAAAGGTAAACTACCATTTTTAAAAGGTAAACTACTCTTTTTAAAAGGTTACCTACTTTTTTTTGGAAGGTTAACTACCCTTTTTAAAAGGTAAACTTTTTAAAAGGTTAACTACCCTTTTTAAAAGGTTAACTACTCTTTTTAAAAGGTTAACTACTCTTTTTTGGAAGGGTAACTACTCTTTTTTGAAAGGTTAACTACCCTTTTTAAAAGGTTAACTACGTTTTTTAAAAGGTAAACTACTCTTTTTAAAAGGTAAACTTTTTAATGGGTAAACTACTCTTTTTAAAAGGGTAACTACTCTTTTTTGGAAGAGTAACTACTCTTTTTAAAAGGTAAACTACTCTTTTTAAAAGGTAAACTACTCTTTTTAAAAGGTTAACTACTCTTTTTAAAAGGTTAACTACCCTTTTTAAAAGGTAAAGTACTCTTTTTAAAAGGTTAACTACTCTTTTTAAAAGGTAAACTACCCTTTTTAAAAGGTTAACTACCCTTTTTAAAAGGTAAACTACTCTTTTTAAAAGGTAAACTACCCTTTTTAAAAGGTAAACTACTCTTTTTAAAAGGTAAACTACCCTTTTTAAAAGGTTAACTACCCTTTTTAAAAGGTAAAGTACTCTTTTTAAAAGGTAAACTACTCTTTTTTGGAAGAGTAACTACCCTTTTTAAAAGGTTAACTACTCTTTTTAAAAGGTAAACTACCATTTTTAAAAGGTAAACTACTCTTTTTAAAAGGTTACCTACTTTTTTTTGGAAGGTTAACTACCCTTTTTAAAAGGTAAACTTTTTAAAAGGTTAACTACCCTTTTTAAAAGGTTAACTACTCTTTTTAAAAGGTTAACTACTCTTTTTTGGAAGGGTAACTACTCTTTTTTGAAAGGTTAACTACCCTTTTTAAAAGGTTAACTACTCTTTTTAAAAGGTAAACTACTCTTTTTAAAAGGTAAACTTTTTAATGGGTAAACTACTCTTTTTAAAAGGTAAACTACTCTTTTTTGGAAGGGTAACTACTCTTTTTAAAAGGTATAAACTACCCCTTTTAAAAGGTAAACTACTCTTTTTTGAAAGGTTAACTACCCTTTTTAAAAGGTTAACTACTCTTTTTAAAAGGTAAACTACTCTTTTTAAAAGGTAAACTTTTTAATGGGTAAACTACTCTTTTTAAAAGGGTAACTACTCTTTTTTGGAAGAGTAACTACTCTTTTTTGGAAGGGTAACTACTCTTTTTAAAAGGTTAACTACTCTTTTTAAAAGGGTAACTACTCTTTTTTTGTGTACCTTATCGTAAAGTGCCACCTCCACTTAACAAAGAGTTCAACTCTGACTATTCTCTTCCTTACCGCCAGTTGTTTTAAAGGTTGTCCATTTCAGAGATGTACGAAGGGAGGATGAAAGATGATGAAACACAAGCATAGCCTGCTCTAGGGGAAACAAGATCTCCTTAGCCAAGCAAACTGAGCCTGGGCCGCAGACGACAGTTATACTCCGGGGATGAAACAGATGGGAATAGGAAAAGTTAGAGGTATCAGTGGCAGATGAGGAGACTGTGTCGGCGCCCTCCATTGTTCTCTGATTCTTACAACTGGTATTATCACTACCAAACAAATAGCACCTGCTGTTATTTCTAGAGTAACAGGTCTGCAGAAGATGGATGTATTCCAAGATGTCAATTATCCCTTTTTTTTTAAATGCACACAAAATACCTCTTATCAACTCATACAGGCACACAAATCCTTTCATGGTTCATTTATGAACATGTGGCTTTTTGGGCAGCTTTGGCAGCGGCAATAACCCCTAGCACAAGCTAATAATCATTGTTCCCTCCCAACAGACGGAGCAACATGTCTGGACTTTCTTTTAATTGGCGGCGATCTTACCATCACACATAAGTGCCGGGCGCTTCAGAAACTCTCCACTTTAAGACAGTATTTATGTGTGTCGTGTATGGGGCAGAGTCAGAAGCAAACAGCTCACAACAGAATTGCCCAGGAGGAGGTGTGACCAGATGTCAGTTCTTCAGAAGTTAGTGGTTATACACAGACTGATGGTGTGTCGTCGTATTTTGAAACGCTAGAGGTGAACTGGAGGCCAAAAGCATATTTCCATTTCCCTTGCAAGCCATAGGTTTAAATCCACTCTTTTAAAATCTCCGAAGCAAATAACTCAGATTTGTCACTCCCAGTTTCCATAAGCTCTGATATCTACTGTAGCTGCAAGTTCTTCCTCTGACACTAAATATCCTCAGTAACACTCCACCAACAAAAAGCTCCATGGTCAGACAGGAACAATATTTCTGTCTACTTTCTCCTCTGTTAACACACAACACGTCACCAACTGTTATTATGAAATTGGCATTTTACTGTGAATACTCAACAGACTTACAAAGCCTATACCTCAGAGGAAAACGACATTAAAGTGCTCATTCGCTAAACCCCCTCCACCAAACAGCACTTGTCAAATCATTGCTTGGCAACAATAACAAGGCACAGCAGGCCTGTCAGGCTTTGGAGTTCTCCACATGCCTGGTCTATAAGACACGCATTTAAAGGAGTTGGAGGGTAGCATCTTATTTTAGAAAAGACAAGAGCAAAGTGTATGGAACGGATTAAACTATAGTAATCTGCAAATGTTAGCATGTTGGGCCAACTCTCTAACTTCTACACTATCAAAGTTAAGCAGCTCTCTCCTGCTCCCAGTTTACATTCCAGCAACCCTTGGTCCTCATTCTCAAAGCTGATAGCCTTAGCAAAATGATTCTAATGGAAAGGCCTACATAATGTGATGAACATCTTTTGAACATCAGTTGCTGTCAAGAGTCAAATATCAAACTTTCAGTGATACAAGCTGGCCTTTTATGAGGAAGCCTCTGCACATGCCACCAAGTGACAGTTTGATGAAGCCACCAAGGAATCCTGGCACTGCCACTCAACACAACTGTTAATTCTAGGGGCTGTGTTGTTGCCAAATTGCCTTGCTATTTAATGAGGTTCCAAATCCCCCTGGAGGCAAGTGACACATGCTCCTGATTAACGCAAAGAAAACTCTCCGCTCCATTGAGAACAACTGACAAGACTGCCTTTGGACAAAATGCAGGAGCAGGTGAAACAGGCAAGCCACCCCAAGTGAGCCTGACAGAGATAAAAAAAAATATGATGGGAAAAGAAAATGGAACAGAATATTTTGGAGAGATTACCATCCTAAACAGCTGAGACGTGAAGGAAATAAAAGGTTTAATGCCGTACACACTCTTCATTTCGTTCTGTGACCTTTTTCTTATCTTGCCCACATGAGACACAGAGCGTTGTGCTTTTTGCTCTTAGCACTGCCTCAGAAACCTCTGAAAGAAATTGTAGATAATGCTCTTTTCAACCCTCGTGTCCACGACAGAATTCAAATGATTTCTTCAATAATGATTCAGTTACTGATATGTGCGAGTGTAACCGATGTACGTGGGGTGCAGTATTTATTCACTGCAAATTTAAACAGTATTAAAAACCAGTGCCAAGGACAACATTTGTGATAATTGGTATATTTTGCTGAAGACAAACTTTTGGCCTGCAGGGTTTGATTTAGCTTTTTTTTATAGTTTGAATGGTAATTGCCCTGCACTCAAGTCATATCTTCGGATAACTCTGGCAAGTAAGCACACATCTACCTGTCAAACATGTATGCAAATATATATAATATTTTTGGTTTCTTGAATTTCTCTTTTTGCAAATGTCAGTCAGTAAGGAAGTCAATATTCTGTAGCCAAATTGTCAAATCTAAGAAGCCAAACTAATGAAAAGCATGCCCCTGACCTAATGCTTTCTGATTGCATTGAGGCAGATAGTAGAATATGGATGTCATGTATGAGTAAAGGAAGCAGCAGAACTCGGGTTGTTTACAGTTCTGATATTTGGCGTCCAGCCTCGGCTTCTTGGCAGGGAACCAGCTCAGCTGTTTAGATCTAATTATGATATGAAGAATATCATAATTATTGTTGTGGATGTGCCAAAAACAATGAAGAGAGCGAAACTAGCTCAGCCTCCAAAACAAAATGAATCCTGATGCAAAAGCTATGACATCACATTCATACAGCTTTATAGATGCAGCAATCTAAAAAAAAGCAGACGCAATGACAGGACCTGTGATCCAGCCCTTTCAAAAACATTATAGTAATGTTTTGTGAGAAACTTGATTAATAATAATAAAATTGAGAATTTTCATACTTAAATGTATTTCCCTGGCTTGTATGTATAGTTGAGATTTAATTTGCCTGTCTGTAGAGTTTTAACTGGGCAAACCATTTACAAACGCATTTAAAGGGAAATAATCTAAATTCTGTATTCAACTGCAGCGTTTAGATTTCTTTGGGGGAAAGCATGACAGTGCCTCATAAAAAGCAAGAGAACATTTCAACAGCTTGTTAACAACAATCCGAGTGAAACCTGTAACATTGAACTGGAACATGTCAAGGCCATGCTCTCCTCCCTTTGTTTAACATAATGTAAATGTGAGAAAAGCTCCAGAGAGCAAGAGCAGAGACACTGATGTTAAAAAGGCAAGGCCATCAAATATGAAGGAACAGTGATTTTTACTGCAGGTGTCCGAGGAAAAAAATCAATCATTTATAGGATAAATCCTCCCATGTTCTCTAATATGTGTCTGACAGGACTGATATTGACACTTTAACCCTTTGCATGAATTATGATAACCTCAGTCACATATGGGTCCATCTCCTAGAAATAGCATCCATTTTTTACATGTATTCTTCTCCAATGTCACCATCACCAAGCTCATACATAGGAGTCATTCCAAGGTTCCAATGCTAAGTCTGTGGCTCACAATGGGAAATTAGACTAACTAGATCCTGAGCTATAAACCACTTAAATATATATTTCTTTAATGATAATAATTGAATGCTGTTTTTACAGTTGGAGAAACTCCCACTGAAAATTGGGAAAGCAACCAGGAGAAGAACTCTGGCTTCTCTCTGAAAAACAATGGGACAATGGGAGTCTTTATTCACAGTTGCATGCCATTCATTCCTGCTCCTGCAAAGTCGAGGTGGAGGGGGACCTGGATGCTGTTTTTATTTATACAACAGACTTTCAACTTCCCCTGCACCACAGTGTTCTCTCCTGAAAGGGTATTGTAGAGCCATACTGCAGATGCTCACCACAAATCCATTTCTAAGCGGCATCAGTAGAAATAGCTACTGTAGGATGGATGTTATTTTAGCCCAACTAGATCATCATTGTGATTAGCCTATGCAGGTGGTCCAAGGCTCCCCTCCAATGTAGTGCCATTCATTTATTATGCTTCCCTGAGCCTATATGGACCAGTAACTGTAGTGTATAGGTTTCATCGTCGGCTCGACCCACTTACCCCTCTTCTTCCACCACCAAGCTATATGCAGCTGGGGTTATTAATGAGAAGTGCAGAGCAATGCATCACCAAAGGGCCAAGATGGAGGTGTTGGTTTGTAATGGGTCGTATAGCGACACTGCCCAGAATTAATGACGACAGCAGCCTCAAACCTGGGGCACCATATAGGAGGACTGTAATAACACTCTGTTTGGCCCATGAAAAATAAAGCATAAGGAAGCTGTCTCCGAGTAGATATGGGTCCCACAGAACCAACACACTGGAGAAATAAAATTGTACTGGGAAGGCTGTGGACAGTAATGTATTCGCATTACTATGGATGGCAGTTTTATAGCCTTGAGCCCAAAGACATATGAATATCATTGAGCACCCCAATAGCCCCGATTATGTGAAATGAGTTCATACGTTGTTCACAGAGATGAAGCAATGGCTGGGGTTAATCGGACGACCGGGAAGTACAGTGCCACATCCTGAAGTGGGGGCACCACCAGTTGTCGCCAGAACAAAAAGTCCATTAACGAGCTATGCATAAACACCTGAGCAGACAACTTGAACAAAGCTTATGGAGTATTTATAACCATTCATTGTTGCTGCAGTCAAGCACAGGGTCTGCTGTGCACACATTTGCACATGTTAAGACGGATGGAGGACTATCAACATGCTTTTATGTGCTCTGTCTTTCATGGTGATAGTGAATCATTTGCAGCACATAGTCATTCTACACTTTGACAGGAAGGAAAGTAATCTCTAGTCCAAGATGCAGAAGCAAAGAATGATAAAATAATGGTTTTGGCTATGGCGAACTACAACAACTGTGGATTCTGGCAGTAGGCAGTAGGAACACAATGCAATTTTGAAAATACAATGCATATACATTAATACCCATTTGAGGTGTATAAAGACTTTGACATTTGCTATGATGAATCAATGTTTAGAATGTGCATAGATAGAGCTCTACAGACTGCAATGTTTTGAACTAAAACCAAAGGTATTTATTCAGGAATCATCCAGCAGATAATTAGTCAATTTAGCTGCAGGGGGTTAAGAAAGTTATCAAATTCAGTAGGTAGGAAAAATGTCAAATCAAATTGGCTCCACAGGCCTTAACTACCAACCAACATTATTTGTAACTGCCTAAAAATGCCAGGATCTGTCTGGCTCTAGCTGTTCCCGAGAATGATGAGATAAAACAACAAGTCTTGTGGGACTGAGATCATAAACACATTTGATTACTATATGTACCTTTTCAAAGATGAATCCTCATTTCAGCATTCCCACCTGCTTAACTACAAACAGGATTTGTAATTCGGGCTAAAGGACCGTAGAGAAATTTGCTCATCAGCACTGCAAAACACAGCAGGATAAATAAAGGCACACAGTTGTGTATAGCATGGGAAAGCCCTGTGTGTGAAGGTGACAGGGAGGATGCCACTCAAAACAAACTAGCACTATAGGCCTTCTAGGAAGGGAATCGTAATACGGAAATGTTATCTAAAGAGCAACATGTCATGCACCAAAGACAGGTGGAGGAGCTGACCTCTACACCCCAGGTAACGCAATTACAGCTGCATCAAACACAGAAGCATCACATTCCTGAATCGAACACAAAGCCTCCTCTGGCGTCCATGTGCTGGGAAATGCTGAGAGTCACTGAGGTCATGGCAAGGCCCAATAACAGGTTTCGCTCCCAGAGAATCTAATTTGCTAATGGCTGAACCATGTGACTTTTCTACTTGCTTGTATTTTTAACTCCACTGCCTCTTCTCTCACAGTGTAAGATGTCCTTCCATCTACCACCACGGCAGGTTTATTTCATTCTACAGATAATGGATACACAAAACAGCTTCTTTTCAGAGATATTTTGAGCTAAATTTATGAACACATCTAAAATAAATGAAATCTTGTCAATAATGGGACAACTAAGGTATTGGATGATGTTATATTTAAGAGCCTTATTGATTGCAAAAAGATATGTACTCACAGGAATGCAGCCTGTGGAGCATAACTCCAAAGTATTGTTTATATAGAGGCTGTGATCCAGTTCCACAGAGCACTGAAGCAGGAGGCAACAAAAATACTTGCCTGTGTGCAATGGAGGATAATACAAAGACTGATCAGACATGCGGTGCAGCCCTTGAAAAGGAAGCAACTGAAAAACAATACTTTTGAAGACACTTCCACATTTCATTACGGACACATTTCACTTATATTATATTGTTTTGTGCTTGAAACATTTATGTGTTGTTCTCACTGCATAATAACTAATCTTATTTGAGGATTTTCCAATTCAACACATCTTTCAATTGAATGCTCATTGTCTTAAGGTTTCGGGATTCTGAATAAATTGTAAAAGTCAAGTAGGTGCTAAAAACTGAATTCTGATTTTTTTTATTTTTATTTATGGTAACTTATGCAAATGACGTATCTTAACATATGGTCATGACTTCAGTATTCTGGGACATTGTTTTGGCTGACAATGTATTTAAATTACACAATAAGGACACACACAATACAATAGTTTTTTTTTTACTGCATGACGAAACCCTCTGCGGAAGTAACATATTTAGAGCAAAAGAGGTGGAGAGCATGTGGAGGTGGAGAGCGATTAGCAACACAAAAACGTCAGCTAGTAAAGTGTGATCCTAAGGGGTTTATTCTGATGTGTGAAAACCCACAAATAGAGTGGAATACATTTTAGTTCAAGTGTGATCCGGCAACCATAGCAGAGGTTGACTATATAACGCACTTGGAAAATGAAAGACTCCTTTCCATAAATCAATAATAAAGAAGGGAAAACCATGGCTCACACAACACAACTGGAAGGTTACACGGTGGAAATTGATTCATTTGCCGGACTCAAATTCCTAATTAATAATTAATTCATAATTAATTCACATATTTTTATTTACTTTTCTTCTCACAGAATATCACAGCAAATTAAAGGTTGTCTGAAATGATCAAGACATCTCAGGGTCTCAGGGATATGAGCTAAGTATCTCCAGCATTTGGTCGCACATAATGTCGAGTTGACAGGTGATACGTGATTAATTAATTAAAGCTAACATATTTGTATTACATTGATTATCGTTTGCGAATGACATACTATTGTAAAGTGCCCCCAAACTTCCTGTATGACAAAAAGTAAGCCAGAAACAAACAACAGGACTTGTCAGAGACACAGTAGAAAGGAGGTATTACTGGCAGCTTCAGTTCAGTATGTGACCTGAGGCGGGAGCAGAAATAACTACACAAACAAGCTGTGTCTGAAAACATTTCCTTGGCCCAGTGAAATAGGAACAGGAGGAGGACAGCAATGGACACAAAAGCAGGTGTGAACGTCTCAGCTCATGCGGATCAAAAAGGACTACTTAAAAAGCTCCACCACAATGCTCAGCTAACACTACCACCGAGCCACTTTAAGCCAACATAACATAAGACTTGAAACCTGTTCTCAAACCTACTTTTATTTCTTACCTTGTTGTTGTTGACTGTTTCAAGCCATAAACAAAACTAAATATACAAAGAAACTCTCAATGATTTAGCATCTGGAGTCATTGATGTCTATTAAATAAGTTGGATTCCTTTCAATGAAATGCAGGGAGCTTTCAAAGTTTTTTTTTGTAGCTCATGAATGTAATGCTGATCAGCCCACTCACATTGAGATGTAAAGACACAACCCCTAAGCAGCATGTGTATTCATGTGGTCGGTGGTAGGTAAACAGTGGTCAGTTGCACAGTACCAAACATAATATACTGAATGCAAATACATTTCTGCAATAAGGAAAACACACTCAACATCCAACATCCAACAACTACCAATTAACTACCGAAATTCTATACACATTAAGAATATGCAGTTTGGAAACCCCTAGTATAGAACAGCAGTGAATATAAAAGGGAATTTCCTAAATAGGCTTCCAAATACAAATCCATACTTTCTTTAAATATTTTTATGAATTAAATTATGATGAATAGTCATTATAAATGTGGGAACCTGCACAAATTAAAATGGTCTAAGTAGATGAATTTCCTCTTTGTTGAAACTGTTCTTATTTAAACTGGGGGGGGAAATGCAGCTCTCTTGCAGGTTTCTGCTGCTCACATTTATATTTCTGTCACATGTGGGTGCACAATAATGTAAATAAGGACACCTGTGTGTGCAGACTGAACATGTAGTTGGTTCTGCTGAGAGGTGCACAGAACAAAAGTAAAGTATGCTATGGAGTTTGCTGTGGTGGTGGAGCTGTGCTTATATTTTAAATTATAATGCAGCACAGAACCAGAAATGTCAAAAGTTGCACAGTCAGGACAGTAGCTCTTCAACATGCTGGAGCGCTCGCTCTGCATATCAGTTACCCGACAGCATCTGCTGTCACTACTCCGTATAACACCCCTAGGGTTTTGGCAGCACTGCATAGCATAAAGGATGAGGGCTGATGAGTTTTTTAACCAGCTTAAAATTAGGTCATATTACAACTTTTCTTTTCACTTGAAGGTGATGGCTTTACTTATAAACCGCCCAAAATTGATGGGATTAAAATGTAGTAGCAAACTGAAATGTCTGTTTATTAACTGACAGCTTTTAGATGCTGACATCTGAGAAACGATGACCATAAATTCCATATGTCAATAACGTGTTGAAGTGGCTTCACAAGTACTCAGTTAGTTGATCCAAAACAGTTTTGGAAAACAGATGGTTGGTGTGCATCCAGACTGAAGTGTCTGTGTAAAGTCTAATCTGAAAGGCAGTGGAGCATCATTACCTGGGCATAGCTCGACTCCTCCAGGAGCACAGGCAGAATGCTAATGGTGTTTGGCTCACCTCAGTCCGCTCTCCTCTCAGAAACATACAAGGGCAATGCTGCATTAATCATGGATTCACATCCCTCCTCCCTCACTATCACCTCCACTCCAAACACACACACTTAGCTACCTTACCGCTCGCTGTTTCCTGTCACCATCACACACACACACACACACACACACACACACACACACAGATCATGTGCAACATCATTAGAAACGTGTTACAACATAGTGTAAAATAAAAAATATCAGCTAAACTGGAAAGCATAAGATTCTCAAATTAATGTCATTAGATTGTCCACTGCTAAGAAATTAAAGTCATGCCTCCGGATCACAACAGAGGACACTTCATAATTCACATAATCTCACATATCTGTTAAACTCCCACTCCAAGCATGCGTGAGTACACCCACACACACTGACACTCACACGATGCAATACATTGCACTCCTATTTTCCGCTCCACCGCTCAAAGCAAAACGAGTGGGAAAGAGATACAAAGGCGGTCAGTTGTACCCGTGAATTCCATTTCAAAAAACCACTTGGATAAAAAAACAAAATTATCAAACACTCATAATGGTCAAAGGCTGGTGCAGAACAAGCTTTGTTCCAGATATTCAAAGCATTTTTTTCATAGAAACTAATATGCAGGTTCTGTTTATTAGTTTCACAGAATGTAAGAAAAAATGGTGCCCGAAAAAAAACCAATGCTGTGAATGGGAGGTGAAATATGAGCAATGACATTGTAAAATCTAATTGTATTCACAATAAAAATATTTTACACAGGGGGACAAATAGCCCCGTGCCAGACAAGAGAGTGGGCAATTAGCAGCTTTAACCCTGATATAAAAATGACACCATGAGGACAGTGTGTACAACACAAAAACTAACAAAAGCAGGAATGAAACTGAACAGCAATAACACTTTGTCCTAGACATTTGTGAACAACGAGTATTTTGTCCTCCTCTGCCTCCTTAAGGACAGCCAACAGCTCAGGAAAATTGTATATTTTTTTGTGGAGAAAGTGGTGTGGGTGACTCTGAATTTTAATGTCCAGATGGACAGAATACACTGATATGCAGACATTATGCTCTGACTCTTTGGTCTCTCTTTCAAATTGGCAAAACATAGCAGTGTATAAAACATCCAGGCTGCAGCTTCTCCCTTTAAGCTAGCGATGACAGTTCATTTTGCTGGTGAACATGACAAACATCGTGTTCATTGCTTCATAACAGCTGTTGCTTATTAACTTTTATTCCATGAGTAGCTTGATGGCAAAACCAAACTTGGCTGTTGTCACATTTGTGTGCACTGTATAGTCGGTGACTAGACGAACAAATCCAAAAATAATTTTTGAGGGAAGATGCTTCAATGTGTACCAGTAGCACCTCTGGTAAATCATAAAGTAAAATGTAAGAAAATTGACAATTTGAAATGGTCAAACATGCAACAATTACACAGTTCTGTTTTTTGGGTTGATCCTGTTTTTGAACTTGACCTTTACTATGAGAGGACAGGTTCAATCCTGTGGTTAGGTCACTTCGGCAGAGCTTTGCATTCTGTGATGATGGCTTATAACAGAATTGGGTGAAGAATAACCCCACTAAACCACTGTGGTACCCAACGGAATATATCTATAAAGGAAACAATTATTCATTTGTGATCAAATCTTAGCACACTAAGGGAGTAGTGCATCTGCAAACGGCCACTGAAGATATTATTAGAGCAAGACGTCGTCTCATAGTGCAAGCAGGCTATATGTACACACACAGAATAGGAAGCTGTCAGATGAGCAGCCTGATCAATAGTCCTTTATTGCTTTACCAGCCTGACAGTGAGAGTCCATGTTTGGACACTAATGCACTCCCCGATCTGATCAATACACAGAGCTGCTGATTTGAATAATGGGGAGAGATGACAGACAGGACGAGATATGATGCTTTTATTTGAGCTATTTTCCAGCAATGTGGCTTATCAAGTGAACATTCGGGGCATTAGAATAACCAGACAAATACATTTGAATTGATGATTGGATAATGAAAAACACAAGAATCGTTATGAAAATATAGCGTGGAACGATTGATGCTGTTGCAGGTGTCCTTCAGTCTGATCAGGAAAAGAAAGGCTTTTTAAAAGGGCGTGAATAGACAGACTTGGAGATGAAAAGTGGGCTCCAAAAAGAGAGCACTGGGAGGGAATGATAATGGAATTCAGAAAATGGACCCTAGGAGAGGGATATTGGAAAGAAGATTGAAGTTGGTAAGAGGCTATAGGCAAAATGTGAGGTGTATAGAAATGTGTGATGTGGAAAAATGAGAGACTTTAAGAAAAAATGAATGTACGGTGGCAAAATTGAACTGGGGGTGTTAATGCCCTGACACAGCACTGCAGCTTGTGCAATGTACCGATGTAAAAATACAACTCCATAGGATCAATTGAATTCTATTTTTGACGTATGTCAATGAGCTGTTCAGGAAAGTGTCGCATCGCAAATGTATGTTAGTTTTTGAATCAAATCTGCAAGGGTGTAATGCATCATTTCTACACTGTAATTTACAAATCTATGAATTGTTATTCGGTAAAAGGGAGTAGCACAAAACCTGTAAAGCAACAAGTGCTACAGTGTTTTAACTGCATTGTAATCAAAACATTGTACAAAAGTGGGTTTGTTTGAGTTGTGATGATGAATTTTGTATGTTATTTGCAGAAAAATAAAGTAAATTACATTTCAGAGCTGAACAGCTTGACACAACAGTATGCTGGATGTCAAGCAGTGGAGCGAATACCAGACAAAGACAAAAGGATGACACTTTTAGATTGAGGGCAATGTTTCCTGTTGCTCACTGCGAGAATAAAAGAAGAGCATGGTGGACATTTGCATCCTGCCTGCATTGTTTTCCTTTTGACCTCCACGAAACAGGTACACCACCTGTGGAGACTCAATTAGAAAGCCATTAGTCACCGACAGACCGAGGGCTAATTGCTGCCTCTGGGAATTCAGAAATGGGAGGATTGAAATGTACAAGGATAAGAACACACCATGAAATCCATCAACCAGCATCATGCTTTATATAGACAGTAAGCACTCTGCCATTTGAATGAGCAGACTACTGTTGTTGACACATTTTGATTAATTTTTCTGGCGGACACAATGGCATGATGGAGGCAAACCAAGCGAATCAGACCTGTATATTTTTTTTTATATAAAATGTAATCAGCTTTAAATGAGTCATGAAAATCTGCAAAATGATAGGCTTCAACATTCAGAGGATAATCAACATTGATGGATTTATGATGGACAACGTATCAACATTGATGCAGCAGAGCCAAAGATATTTTGCCACACATAAATTCTCCTTGTCAGAACCTGGCGACCACACTACCAGACTAGCCTACCAGTAGTACAACAGTTTGGGTGGAGAATCCGGTGTGTTAGGTTAGTGGCTCCTGTAGCCTCAAAAAGAGATGATGGGGAGTCTTCAGAGGTATAGTAAGCTAAGCATATAACTCCGCACCCCCAGTCTTTTTAAACAGTCAAACTTGTAGTATTCAGCTGCAACCGACACTCACTCAAGTTACATCACACAGAGCAATTTGTAAGACTTCACACAGTTTTCCCTGGAGTCACAAGAGGCTTTTAAAAAAGTTTTTCAACATATGCAGAAATCCTCAAAATCTGTAGACAGGGTTTGATGTGTAAAATCGACAGTTCCCTTCAAAGGACAAAAATTAGGTCTCCTAGGATGCAGCAAATAACAAAAACTGTGCCAATCCTTACCGATAATTACCTACCGTGAAATGACTAAGAGGAGCTTTCAGTTTGGCATTTGTTCAGGAAGTGAGTGAAAGAGAATTAAAGAGACATAGCAGGATACACCATGATGAGGTGATATATTTATGTGACTATTTAATATTATTAATGGTAATATGACGATGGTGAAGCAAAGTAAACTTTGATTTAGTATTTTTCCGGTAACACTTGATGGTCTGGTCTGACTGCCTTAAAACGTTTTGTCTAAATTCCTGGGAAAACCCTAACCGGGGGAAAGTTATTAATAATAATATATACAAATAGTGTTGTTTTCAATGATGGTCTCGTTCTCTGTTAAAGGTCATTTATTATCATCAGAGGAAAAAATTAGACTGTTCTTATAAACATATAACAGTTCCTTGTGGGATGGTTTTAACTCTCATGGTATCGATCCCCTTTCCCTCAATTTAAAATCTGAATATTTCACCATGTAAATCCATGGAACAAGTTTATAAAAGGCAACTTTTGACTAGAGATTGCTATGGCTCTACGGAATGGGCAGCCCACCATGACCATATAGACGGAACTGATAGTGGAAATACAGAACTTTTCCAATGACACGGACAAAACATAACATGAGTAGTGGATTGTCCCATCAAAACCTGATCTGCCTCAGAAGATCAGTATCAGTGCTGATGGTAGGGGTGAGTGCTTCCCTGCTGAAAGAAAGTTGAAAAAAGCCAAGATGAAATAAAACTCATGCATCACTTTCAGCAATCCCAAACTCCCTCTTGTAACTGCAGTGGGAGGACTCTCTTTCCCAGCAACTTGTCTTCTAAGGCAGCGTTTGCCCCCGGGCTATAAATCATACCAACAAGCTCTGCGGCTCCTATCAGAAAGCAAGCTATACATTCTGCCATTGTGGGCCACAATTATTACAGCAAAATGTTATTAGATAAGGAGTGTGCACAAAGGTAATCTCCACATTGTAATAAAATTAAGCAACCTGGTTAGTGGCTTATTGGCAATAATTGGAAAATGAGGTCATTTAAAGTGTGTTAGGGGGCTGCCAAAAGTAGCTGTTGGTAGATCAGTTGATATTTCAATGACCTATTTAGAATGTTTATTGGCTATTAATGACGCCTGATTGCTGTATCCCTGTTACACACAGTATTTAAATGAAGGTGCATACTTATATGCAGTGAGGGATGCTTTCACCATCTTGTCATTTTGACCTCCTTTCATAACTGGAAGGTGTAGCATCAAATTACACATGACATAGAAAACAAACTATTCTCTGTCACTGGTCCCATAACGTAGGATGTTTACAATATCTGGGTCAAAGGATTTTGGGATACATTACCAGAGTTCTGAATCCATTAAAATCAGTAACTTAAAATGTATTATGCTGTTGAGGTCGGGGAGGATTTTAGACTTCAAAGGGCATGTTCCCACAACCCTGCTTTCTGCATAGAGTACCTAACATTTTAACAGACTTCTTTTCCTGCATGCTGAAGTTGCCAGGCCCCCCCGGCGTTTTAAACAGTGACGTCAGTAAAACTCAGAAAACTGGGTCACATTCAAATCTTTCTCTGAAATTGGCAGCAATTGCTGGTTTCAAAGTAATCATTGTCCGGGCTTCTCATCTATTGGTCAATCTGTTTTTAGTTAAATATGAGTCATGCTGTCTGTATTTAGGCAATATAATGAATTTCTGCATTCCAGGCGAAAAGGATTTCCTTTCATATTTGCACTATAGAATAAAATATCATCTTCCTTATGAAACTCATCTACAATCTCATATCAAATAGTGAGATATGATTGATCAGTCACTTTGTTAAGTGCTTTTCTAGCTTCAAGCTTTGTTTTGTCTCTGAGATATGAAAAGGAAAGTTACACCGGCTCTGTTGTTGGCTTCCCACCCAGCATGATGCCGCCATGTGCAGGTGGGTGGGCTGTCTGTCTACAAAAATAGTTTAAGGTATTAATATGCGCTTTGGCTTGCATGTTCATCATGGTTGCTGATGGCCCCCCTGCAGTTTCCTTAATTGATGTTGTTGTTGAATCTTTGAAAAGCCACAATTCCTAACTTTGTGAGCACAGACACAGATTGGAAAGAAACAAGGCATTAGTTTCAAAGCAAGTCCGTCAACATAAAAATATAATTAAAAAGAAATTTCATGACGGTGGACTTTCGTTGAAAAACAAAACATCTCGTCATTTTCATACACACAGACGGATAACAGTGTACATACTGTGATGGTTAATCTTTATTCCAGGAGATGTGAATACATTTTACCCCTACTGATCTAAAACCTGTGTAACAGTGTCTAAAATAAACAGCAATTGGTGATGGTTTAGGGTCTTATCATGCTTTTATGTTGTCTCCAATCCCTCATAGCCCTGCCAATGTCTCTCTCACACTGACACAAAAACAGTCTACCCGCTGACTACAAGGAGCTTGAAACAGAATAGATTTCAAAACTAAACGGTTGATTTGTATGCATTAAGCCTCCCCTTCGACCGGGAGCATATGAGCAAAAACAGTGCCTGTGGATATACTGACGGGGCTAAAAGAAGCTTTTGTGCATCTCTATTGACAGTATAGCTTTGGATCCACTAATACGTTTACTTGGTAATCAAAAATAATAATACTCCAAAGTCATCTCTATGTTTAGGCATAAAGTCTCACCCCCCTTTCTAAGGCAAAACATTTTCACCAGACAAAACATACAGCTTATCGTTTAATTTTAATTTTCAATATATATTTTGGCACCTGTCTCAGTTGCAACGTGTGACTGAGTATCAAAACACTTCTTTTCAAAGGCATCTCTTTGTAAACTGTGGCTTGGAGATGTACCTCATTAGTAAACGTCTTTCGACAAAAGCATTTCCCTAAAAGGAAAATGTAAAATGTATGAGGTTTTTTTCACACATTTTATAACCATTGTCATGTTGTTAATTACTAGTCAGCTTGTGAATGTGCATACCAATTCTGACATTCACTTAATTGAGATTGCTAGCCATGCGTCTCAATTAGTCTTAATTGGAAAGAACTCTAACACACAAGACAGATGACAAGATTACGTGTCAGCCCTCTCTGCTTATTATACTTTCTCTTTCCCTCTCATCCACCTCACATGGAACCGACTTTGCATTTAGCATTGGAGAGGATCAAACCTTGATGGCATTGGAGAACAATAATGCAAAAAAAATAACAGCATTGTTAAATAGAGTGTAACAGAAGGAAGCAGGCTGATGTTGTCTTGTTTTCTAGTCTGTATACATGTAATACAATTGATCTGCAGAGTGATTAGGCAGGTTCCAAAAAAAAGAGCAAGTGAGCCATTGATACAAAGTCAATATGTTGGCCTTAGACCTTCAGCCATGGATGGCTAAGCGCCAGGTTTATAAATAAGATGTTGAGTTTCTGTTCCAATAACAAAATAATAGTGTTGAGTGATTCGGTTTCCTTTCTGGAAGGGTTGAAAGGCACGTAATGGCTTTGGTGCACAATTTGTATATTCTGACGGCAACAGGAAGACCTTCAAATAATAAAGGAGACCTATAATTAGATTAACTAATGAGGGGACATTGCTAGGTGGAAATGTTTTGTCATTTTAAAGTTTCAGTTTGAATATTTTTTTTAAAGAAGAAAGGAAAAAAAGGCAGTCATCCCATCAAAGTGTTACTAAAAGGATTCATGACAGTTACCCACTTAATGAAGTCATTTTTGCAATGATGTTGTTGCATATCTTGCGTTGGACACTTTGTGGGAGATTGTGTCATCATGACATTTAATTTAATCTCGATCAACCCTGGAGAATTTTCCTCTCATTTTCCCTGTCAAACTGTCCCACTATCTATCCATCTCGTTCTTTTCGAGCATTGTGCCTGCGAGATGGGTTGATACAGGCGGACATGCATTATTCATCGGTGTGTCCTTTTTGTCACTGCAGTGCTGACTCCTGAGCCGAGGGGGTGCAAGGTAGAAATGAAATCAATCAACCAGGATCTGAACACAATAGGATCTGTTAATTGGATGTCATAGGATATTCATTCATGATTGTTGTGAGCCAGTACATCGGTATTCAACTCCTTGTCTAATGAAATAGCCTGAACCAACTGCTCAAGGTAAAGACCTGACTGCTATCCACAGTAATGGGATGGATATGTAGGAAGTAATGTTAATATACAGTGTCTCTATAATATGCACATTCATTCTTTAAAAAATTGCCCTGGCTGTATTAGAAATGTTAATATGAATGCATCACAAAGCTCAACAAAATGTTTCCGAAGAGTATGACTTCATTAGCCTGGAAATCCAGACCCACATCTAGAACGATATAGGGTCTGGCTAAGATCAAAAGACCTTCCAAAGTCAAAGGGCGGCACCTACGCGTGCATTTCAAATACCACTGCATGCAATTGGATAGCACTACGACCAATCGTAGCAATGAACAAGATGACGTATTAAGCCCCATTAGTTTAGCGCAGTGCTTCTCAAATGGTGGGGCGCGCCCTCCTGGGGGGGCTCCGTGAGTTGTCAGGGCGGGCTGCCTTGATTTCCAACTGACCAAAAATAAATAAATAATAATAATAATTTTTTTAAGTGCTAGCAAGCGCGATGTGTACTTGTGTATGGTCATATCCGTGCAAGGCCGCGATTTGCAGTAAATAAATGTCCACGTGTCTCCAAGTGTCTCTGTAGGCTATTTAAAAAAAATCAAGCAAGTAGACTAATAATAACATTAATGAATTATTGGTTGTCGCATCACAGAAGGCCTATAATAATAAAAAAACACCTTAACTATGTTTACAGTTTAAAAATGTTTTGAATGAAATGCAAACCTCAGTGAATCATTTGCTCTTGTTTCTCTGTCCTGAGATTCACACAGACTGAGCAGTCTTGTTTAAATGTTACAAATTGAGCTAATAAACTGAACTTTGATTTTTTTTGCTACAGAAGTTATCTCAGCTAATTTTTGTTATCTAATTCGATAATATGGTGATTGTATGCAGAATGCTCGTGCCAGAAACTCATACAGTGTACAGATAAATAAATAAATATTAGCAGGTTCTCAATAGTATTTACATTTTGGGGGGGCGCGAAAACATTTCTGTCCCCTAGGGGGGGAGGGGGAGGGTGGCATGACAGAAAATAATTGAGAACCACTGGTTTAGCGAACAGCGGGGTTAACTGGTAAATTAAACTTTTGCCCTGGTCGGTCGGCAAAACAGAACATTCTTCTTTGTTGATCATGAAAGATTTGATTGTTAAAGTTGAGTGAGTCGTTAAATGTTGAGGTCAAAGCCTTTTCAAACTCAAACAACGTATCCGCATCTTTGTTGTTTTCATGCGCATCACTGTCGTCATCCGGTAACATTCACACCAGAGCCCCATACAGGCTGCGCAATTTTTTTTTGCCAGCGGCAGGTCTGGATTTCCAGGCTTTGACTTCATAGCACTGAGCTTGAAATCGTGATGTCGGAAAGCAGCAGATTAAAAACATAAAAAATGTAGCAGTGCCAGTGGTCATGTGTAAGGCCTCCTCAAACAGTGAGAAAAATATTAATAGATACATGTCATCAGGGCAGTCCCTGAGTTAGTCATTTGTTTGAAGCCTTACAGGAAGCATATTGCTTCTGCATTAATTTAGAGACAAATCACATTGATCTTCAAGTTGTAATTAAAGGAATCCACAATACATTTTCATTATAAAGTCACACAGGTTTCAGGGTGTCATCACAGAACTTGATTTAGATAATGTTTTAGGAAGCAGGGAAGAAAGCATTTGCTGAAACACTGCCTTGAATTTATTTCTTTTTTGATTTGACACTTTCTGAACAATGGTTCGGGTGTGGGGAGTAATTATTTTACCAAGAACATTGCTTCGATTCAATTTCTGCAGCACACTGAAAAGATGCAGCTAAGCACTAAGTAGAAAATTTGATGACAAGAAACCTGCGCGCAGATGAGCAAATCCAGTTGTTCAAAAAGAGGAACGCATTTTAGTAATTATTAGTTTTCAAAGAAAAGGCTTGAAATGTGGAATTGCTCCCCTAAAAGTCTGTTTCTTATTTATCAGGAAAGTCAATTTCATGGCAAATAGGTTCATTATTGTGGTCATGCTTGAAGGGCTTAGTCGAGAGCTAAGCCACCAGAGCACAGGTCTTAATAAGGGTCTTTCTCCATCTCTCTGCTTCCCTTTCTCATGACAATATTACAGTGAAATCAAACTTTGACCCTTCCCTCCCCCCATACACCTGTATTCTACGCTGCTGACTGCTGTGTCGGGGGAGATAGTCCAACGACACAAGAGAAATCTCCTTGTGTAGATAAGGGCACAGATGTGACTCGGCTGCTCTATTCACAATAGACAATTTATCTGCTGTTCTGGGGGAAGAGGTCCAGCTAGACAAGACAGGTCTGTGCTGCATACTAATGACAGCCGTCTCTTTCTACCACACAGCCTCGTCATCATGCATTCCAGCCATGTTCTCATGCTGTCACGCTGCAGTGGAGACAGAGCGCTTTATGACACCATGCGCTCTAATGCACCGCATGCAGCGCTCTGGCTTGTGTCTGAAATTAAATTTTTTCTATCGTCATGCAGAAGGCTCAGATGTAACTGACGTCATTGCTTTTTTTTTTTCTCCCTTCTTCTTTTCAGCAAGCTCAACATATCAAAGCCCTGAATCCTGACTCGGCAGAAACAGTGTCCTGACAGAGGCTGGTAATTCTGAAAGCCCATCAGCACTGCCGGCACTTCCACTTGATTGATCCTACATACATGTGCAAGGTGCACTAAACCTTAGTGTTTTCTGAAAGATCTCATATCACCTTGTTGCTCTCTTCCCAACTGCATGTTCACATTTGTCTCACGTAGAAAGTGTAAATCTACATTATGTTATGTTGCGCAACTTGGTTGGGCTACTGTTCTCCCTTTAATCTGTTCTAATAACACTCTTGTGTTATATTTCCCAGAAGGCTCTGGTCTTATCCTGATAAACCATGAGGGCCAAATAATCCACTCTAATGTTTCCAATCTTATTACTTACTCATTTTTGTCTCTCCGCTTAGATTTCCTGCTCTCTCTTTCTGTCGTTCACAGAGTCAACTTTCAAGGGCACTGTTCAAGATTTAACAGAGCGTGCTAAGCAATACAGATAGGACTAATGGAGCTTGTAATGTTGTTTTCGGGGTGAACACACCAACAGTTCATGTGTTTGTAAACAGTTTGTTTTAGCAGGCTCAGTACTCCTGTGTAATCCAGTATTACTGTCCGGCCTCACCGGTCCGTATTGATTTTCATCTTAAGTGAAAGATCCTCGGAAGAGATATGGAGTTAATACTTATCTCTGGTCTCAGTGGAAGTGAATTAGATATATTTAGTGTAGACGCTGGATTTAAACAGCTGGAGAGACTTCAGCTAGAGGTGAGATGACAGACGTCAGAATCAATACCTTACACATGTATCCCTTTTTTTTACCACCTTAGCAAACTGTAGCATCTGAAATGTGTTTTCGGGGCAAAACAAATCAATCAGAGGTCAAGTGCTTAATAGGGTTTCAGTTGGGTAAACTAAAAAAAAAGAGAAAGAAATAAAATCTTTGAGAGTTTTTAGCTCCATTGGCAAAACAGCAATCAGCTCTATAAATAGCTCCCACAGACGGTCCTGGCCAATTATTTATGAATATGTAATAAAGGAATGACTTGCATGGAGACGTGTCACGGTTCAAAACAACATCATCCATCTCCCCTTCCGTCTCAGCAACTCATTGCCCAAGGGGAGGTGTTGGGAGTGGGGCTGAAAGGAAGGGGGGTGGGGGGTGTGAGAGGTAAAAAAGAAAAAGGAAAAAAAGGAGAGAGAAAGAGAGAGGGAGAGAGAGCAATGCAAAACAGAAAAAGCTGTCATCTTGAGCAATGTGTGAGCCCGCCTTGGTAAATCACACTCACACATCGACATCAACAGGAAGGAGAGGCAACAGAAATAGCAAGGAATCAAATCTCTTCTTCAAACAGTGTTTCAGGGTCAAAAGAGAGTCTGCGGTGAGATTATTTCTGGATCAAAGATGTATTTCTGTTCCCCGCTTCAAAGTAAAACACAAAGAATATCACATGACTGCTCCTCAGAATTAAAAGTTAAGTTTCATATAACATTTGGCCTTCTTTATCCCTACACTGTCACAACCTATGACACTGACACAGTCACACTTTCTAAAAGGCCAATATACTTCAATTATGTTCACAATAGTATAAATATTATACTTTCGGCATAAAAATCAACAAAGCTACACAGTGGTGACACCAAGCAACTAAATACCATTATCAGTAAGAAAATAACTGGTGGTAACAACCCCTGGTATGGCAATGCATTGTTTGGTGAACTGTTTATTGGAGAATTCTGAGTTTAATGACCTGTGCCACTGGAGCGTATCACATTTTGAGAATTGAACAAGCTTGGTGCATCATTAGGGGGCATCAAACATTACTCAGCACCAGTGTTCAGTTTAGTGTAAATATTAATCTTGAGGGCAAACAGAAAAGGCTGTGCTATTATTCTATTGCTGCAGCATTTGCACTTGCAAACATAAAACATAACTCTGAAATATTTTTGTGATGCTTTTACTGAGTTATGGAATTTTGTTTGCAAGTACAACCCTATACAACAAATTAAAAACTGTATTAAATCAAAATCCAATAGACTCATTTGCAGTGTTGTCTATGCAGTCCTCATGTTCATTGTGCTCTGTGTGGTACAACCACTGTATTGAGTTTTCAGAGAGTGTGCAGCTAATGTTATAGAGCATATGGCATACCTCTGGGAGATAAGGTGTATTCTAGCATTTGAGTTGAACTCAGGGATTAAGATTTACAGTTGCCACCTATAGGCATAATCCCACACAACACAGACCCCATTTGTACTTTGCATTGCAAAGCTATACCTTAACATGCAGTATGGCTCAGAGCACAGGTAATACCCAAGAATACTGTGCAACAGCCAAAATAAACATTAGGTTTTAACTTTGAAGAACTTGTTTCAACTCATCTTCCAAAAAGGGACCCATTACAGCAGGAGGCTATGATTCCCTACCTTATATTAATCCTAGTTGGCGGGAAACCAAGTGGTTGGCTGAATAATCTCCATAATTTACATAATATCTCTAATTCTCCAGTTGCTGAATGAATGCAGGGATCATCTCCATGCATTTTTCCTTGCACATTTCTACTCACCCTTCATCCTTCTATTGGTCCTGCATGTGGAATACGGCCATATCAGGGCAATGCCCCCATGAATTATCCTTAGACTTTTTTCTGGGTTACGATGATAAGCGCCAACACTGAGCCTGTGTTTCTTATCTTGTGATAAAAAAAGCCTTGTATGACATTTTGGCTTCCATTGACTGTCAACTGTAAAAAGGATCCAATGTACACATATAAAAGGTCTCAGTCTGTCCTCATTCCAAAGAAATTCGGAAGTAAAAAGAACGTTATCTAACATTGACCCCCTCCCCCCATAGTCTGTTTCATAGACAACTATGGGTACTCGTGTGACATATCTTTGGAAAGCTAAGATTATTCTGATTCAATTGATGGGAATCGCATCAAGATACAGCAGGGACATTTACAGGGTATTGCTTATGAGTAATTTATGAGTCATTACAAATTCTTAGAAGATAGACATTGTAATTATTACAATAATCAAAATATTCACCCATCCTAACTTTCATACTGTGTCATTTAGGAATACTTATTTCAAACTGTTTTTGTTCCCATATTAAAAAGGTTTGGATCAGCCTTGTTCAGGACATGAATAATGGATAGTACCTCCTCTTTGCTGCCTACACTCAGTGTTTTCTTGTAAATGGAAAATGTAAACACCACCTGCTACATTGGAGCAAGCCAGCCGCCTCTAAGCCAGGCCCAGACACACATCTCCTGGTCTTCTGAGTGAGTAGGCGGACACACTCCTAACCACTTGGTAACAGCCAGAATGTCTTCTTACATGTGTGTGAACTTAAGTGCCTCCTTCTCTGGGCAGCTTCCTCCCTAATGTACAGTACATCTCAGTTGTTGTTGAGACACCCACACCCCCAACATAAGCCACAATGTTAGACCACTCGTGGGAGAGACAGACAGACAGAGTGTGTGTGTGTGTGTGTGTGGGGGGGGGGGGGGCAGTGACCCAGAAGAAGGGCAGAGTAAAGGTACACAGAATAGATTGTGAGAGTGCCTCTACAGCATATCTTGAAACTATTTCACAAATGTTAAACATACTTTATTATGCAACTGCTGAGTGGAACTGGATTGTATTAAATGTCAAATACAGAGGAGTCAAAAGGACAGCTTTTATGCACTACCTGCTGTAAAGATCAGATCTGATGAAATAGTGATAGGAATTTGTCCACCCCCTTAGAACTGACACTGTGTTGTAATGCAGACAGATGGCTTGATATCATCCATCCTGAATGTTTTTTTTTCTTCCTGCATTTTCTCCCAAAACGCACAACCCAACTATGGACTGACAGGGCCGTGGTGCTTGCCATCTGCTGGCCTTGTTTGGCACCAGAGCATGTATTTCCTGTTTGAGATGTCTCCTGTTGGGGACACCATTCATTATTCACTCTGACACTCCTATCATAAAGACAGTTTATCATGCAATTGCTCTAATAAGGTCAACATCCTATTTAGGCCTGCTTTTCCAAATCATTACCTCTAGAGAGCAGGGCTCAAACGATTCCTGGAGTAACTCGAGTAACTTTATTACTAACAATGATCAATGCAAATGATGTGCTTTGAAGCTTTGTTCCCATATCGTTAAATACAACGGCTGTGCAATGTGTTTGACATGGATCATTAAAGCAGTTGGATAATGATCTTACACTGTGCACACTTTACCTTATAACGTGGACTCTTGTTAGCTAATGCAGGCAGCGGACAGGATATGTAAGCTCCTAATGGCTCAAGTGAGGTGTCAATCAAAATGTTAGCATGTACGCACTTATGCTTCATTCACATGTATTCCGGCAAGTGGTAGACAGCAGATAGACAAAACATTTTGGGTGGCATGTGAAAAAAACAAACAAACATTCAATAGAATGGCAGGACAGCAAAACAAAACTCTCATGGAGATATGTTGCTATGGTGATGTCGTATAACTTACAAAGAAAAAAATATATTTTATGTAAATATTCTAATACTTGTAAGCAGCTATAAATGCAGCATTCTCTTGCAGACAAAATGTATGTTAAAGATCTCCTATTATACTACTTTTCTGGTCTTAATTTCTTGTTAAAAACTGCTATAGAGCAACCTGACACAAATCACATCACAAAAAACTATGTAGATTTTCGGGAAACGCTTCCGCTCATCTGGGCGATTCAGTATGCCCTGTCAACACTGTGCTTCGGCCATCTCCGCTAGTGTTTAGCGCTCTGCACAGCCACCCCAGACGGTCAGCAGGGAATACGTCTAAATGCATGTACGTAATTATTTGATACGCTAGTATGGTTAAACATGACTATAAATCATTATAACAACATTTATAGGTCATAAAAGTTGAAAAGTATAATAGGTCCACTTTAAATTCCCTGCTCCTGGAGGAACTACTTTACAAATGAGTGCAAATTCCATCTCAAACCATGGCAAAACTTTTGACGACAATGCGTCTGCTGTGACCACTACCGGCGTTCTCTGCTGCCCTAACTTTAAAGTCCTGCTGACGTTCACAAACATATGGTTTACGTCTACTGTCAGCCTGAAACCATGCAAAAACTCTGTCTAGTACGTTTGCAAGCTTAAATCGATTAAATAATTGATAGAATACTCGAGTACTAAAATAATCAATAGCTGCAGCCCTAATAATTGCAATAAAAAAATTAAAGATAAAGAAAAAAATGTAGAAGTGAATTTCAGTCTCTGGGTATGATGCAAAAAAAACCCATTTAAATCAAGACTGAGCAGTTGTTGAATGTTTGTTTTGCCGATGCCTTTCTGTGAATTTCTTACAGAGCCCCACCAGAAATCCAATCTCTACCGATCATCCAGCCAGCAAAAGGAATCACAGTTGATTTGTCAAGTGGTACCGGAATCTAACGTTTTTGTTTAATGATTTGAGGCTCCTTCTTACAGGAGCAGAGCACACTGAACCACCTGTTTATAAGTATCCATGTCTTCATGACTTATTACAATCAATGTAAGGCAATACTTTAGTGTTATTGTGTATTTTAAAAACACCCAGTACTGGAATACAAGGCTCGAAGAAATTCCTCCTTAAATGTAGATGGATAAGTAACACCACCACTATTTTATACTTTTCCCCTCTCATATCAATTTTCAAGTAACCCTGCCTGGATTTTTCTAGTCAATTAATATTCTGCAGAAATGAGTTAGAGCCTTGGAGCATCAGAATCCTTCATGATGATAGAGAGACTAATTCACAGTCGAGGCAAACATTTCTTGATGGAGAATGAACACTAAATGACTAAACGCCGGAGAGATCTGAATGGTAAACTCAGTTATTTCGACTTTTTGAATTAACAAGAGCTGGGATTCTTTTTTTTTTTTTTTTTTTTTTATATATTTTTTGGGCATTTTTATGCTTTATTTGATAGTGCAGAGAGACAGAGGTGAAATGGGGCAGAGAGGGGAGTGACATGCAGAGAACGACCGCGGGTGAGAATCGAACCCGGGTCTGCTGCTGGGCCCGGCCCGGGAGGGGGACGCCTTACCAACTGAGCTAAAGGCGCCCCCCGGGTTTCTTTTTATGACACTCCCTGAACCAAATGTTGTATCATGATATAGAGCACACACACACACACACACACACACACACACACACACACACACACACACACACACACACACACACACACACACACACACACACACACACACACACACACACACACACACACACACACACACACACACACACACACACACACACACACACACACACACACACACACACACACACACACACACACACACACACACACACACACACACACACACACACACACACACACACACACACACACACACACACACAGTATGCACCTTTACAGTGAGAAGTGCTGACGGAAGGGACAACCCTGCCTGCGTTTGCCTTGACCCTGTGCCAGAGCATCAAGGGCAACAGCCTGGTGCACCCATAGACAGGGCCAACACCCTACTGCTGCCACCCACACAGACTGTCACACTCCTGAGGAACAGTCATCCCACTGACGCATAGGAGACTGGAACTCAAACTTGCACCTGGTGTTTCTGATGCCGTGAAAAGGCTGAAATAATCTGCAGTGATTCAAGGACATCAGACTATTTCTTAAAAATGGCAAGATAAATGATCCTTCAAATATATATCTGTCAAGGTTGAGTTATGCGTGCCTTTAGAGCTCATTACAAAGAGCTCAATTCACTGCTACGCATCCTCACTACAGTATAAAAGAACAAGAATGGGCAGCTTAATGCAGCAATTTAATTCTCAATTACTCATAATTGAGATCGTTTTCTTTCCATTCAAACAGGAGAAGATACTGTCTTTGCATTTTTGTGGGTCACCCATTTAGAATCCTGACATATTGCAGTGTGGATTAGAAATTAAGCTGATAGCAAGGTTTATCCCCGGATATACCCATTTACTTTTGAAAAGGAGAGGGGATGTGCATGGATGCCTCCCACCAGATACACGAGTGTTGATATACGGGTTGTGTGTGTGGGTATGTGGATATTGACCTGGTTGGCGGGAGGTGCTGAGGTGCTGAGAGGATCCCCAGCTGCTGTGACAGACACAGACACAAAGGTGCTGATCTTTTTGTCAAAGTAGCTGGAGGCAGGTCTTAATGAAGAGGTAGCAGCTGAAGAAGAAAGGGTCATTCTGGCTGTCAGAGCCGTGGCAGTGGCCCATTAGTGGTGGGGTCTCGCTGACAAGGTGCGACTAAGGACAGGCTCAAGTCGACAGCTAGCACCGGCTAATTATAGTAAGGTGTGAAGCAAGGAGAGTGAAAGGGGAAGGGAATCAGGTCGGAGGCATAAAACAGGGGGCGGGAAAAAAATGGCAATTTGAGGTAAGGAGCAACAGCAAAAGGCTTGTGTTATTCTGTCTATGTCTACAAGATGTAATTTTGGATGCCTTCCCTTCAGGCATTACATTTCACTTAAAATAGGACAGTGTCAAGAGCCAAATAAATGACTGTACAGGGAACACGCTCGCATGTTGAGATATTCCAAGATAGCAGGAGTCCTCTTTTTTGGATTTTTTTTTTGTGGAGTTGTAAAAGTTATTCTATTTTTTGCTAAGGATAACTTGACGCTCTGTTATAATGTAAATATACAATGTACACTGCGGTCAAGTGTGTGTATACATGCGTACGTGCCCAAAGAATTAGTGGGCCTCCTGTTGGTGTTCACAGGCCCATCTATTTGAAGTTAATCCTTCCCTCCCCCCCCAAAGAGTACAACTCAAAGGAGACACCAAGAGAAAAACAAGCATTATTTGGCGCCTGCAACTAAAAGGCCAGAGTGCTCCAACCACAAAGCTTTCTTTGCATTAGTCTGAGAACTGATCGGCACATACCGCATGTTTTGTACATGCTGTCAGCATCTTTCCCTCTACTGAAAACTACTCAGCCGTTATGTCAGCATTAAGGTAGCCTGATAAGTCCCTGCTATACACTACAATCAAAATATATTGCTTATTTTCAAAAAATCATGGTGGAATAAAACCAACACCAGAATAAGAGAACACAATGTCCACCTTCCGTTTTAATAGGGTGACAAAGAAAGGACAAATTACTTTAAGGAAATGCCAACCACCACCATAAAATGGCAGTAAAGGTCATTGTGCTCTATTAAGAAGCCTTTTATCTGTGTTGCCGTGGCCTTCAGAGCCTAATGGTCTTGTCGTTTTAACCAAGTCAATTCTCTAGGAAATTCCCTCTCTGTTGGGGTCCCCTGTGGCTACTGAGCACAGGGATAACACAGGCATCGTATTTATTCAGCCAGGAAAACCAGTGGTGCCAACAGGATTAGACCACAGACAGGCATGGGAGTCTCGGGCTCCGAAAAACACAAATGCACTAAGGCAGGCCCAAGCACAGTGCACACACACAGATAAACAGCCTAAGGGGCAGATATTTCCATACCGCAAAGGACATATTACGCTCTATGCATGCATAGACAAAAATATACATATATACACTATATATTGTTTTACAGATATCCTTGTAACCAACCGACTCCTTTAGCTATAGCCTAGTTTCTGTACGAGGGTGGCTGTTCGAAGAGAACTGTGCATTTTCCAGTAACATGAAGTCCCAGGGGTATGGCAGCATGACCAGACAAAATGAGATGACAAAAAAGTGAGTGCTCTGATGGCTGAGTGCCTGTAGGGAAGGAGAACGAATCTGTGTGTCTGTGTCATGATATGCAGCATGTGTGGCTGTCCTCTACGTGCATCCGCTCAAGATTCAGCCCTCCACTGCACTCGCACCTCCCCGTGGGTGAGTGTGGGGTCCCCCGTGCACTCCCATGCGTTTCCCACGCCTTGGCCGACGCTCTTTGACATGGCTAGCGTAAACAGATGTTGCGCCGTGACAGGAAGTGGCCGACTTCTAAAGAGCCCTGATGGAAAAGAAGCTGTCCGTCTCGGTGACACGGAACAGTGAGGAGGGTCACGGTAGGAGCAGGAAACAGCAAAGAATCTGCATTCGTATGTGTGTGTGTGTGTGTTGGGGATTACAGAGGCGGCTGCATGGACTATCTCCAACCCCATGGTCAAGGTGAAATAGTTGACTTGTCTCTTTATGGCTGGATACTACTGACCCACAATACTACCAAGACTGTAAATCCATGGAAGCACAGTGGGGAAGAACAATTGATTGAGTATGAGATAGATGGAGAGAAAGATTACACAACTTTGGCACCTATTATAAGCCACATTTGAGTGGCCACAATAGCTGTAAAGGGCATATCAATGGCTGTAAAGGGCATGTCAAAAGATGACAGCAACAACTATACAGTATTACAAAGGATATGACAAGTGATATGTAAAGTGCATATTATTCGGCAAAACAAGCTTCAGACCAAAAGAACAAACAGCATTTTAATAAGTAGCTATACACTAAATTAGGAAGGGGGAGAAATATAGCTGGTGGTGTGATCGGATTTACTCTGTCCATCTTGTAATGACACCCAGGTGTGATTTAGCTTGGTACAATGATGTACTGGCTTTATTGCCATCATCCCTGGTTCACAGGCTGTGGAAAAAGCATGTGGTCACCATTAGTTAAGTAATGTAACAAGACCATGTAAAAGAGCAAATACATTATTATAAGTTCCTAAACTTAACTTTTTGAATATCATATCTGTTTATAAGTGATCAGAAAGGAGGTGCCACTTCACCTTATAGAACTACAACACCTTTCCTCTTTCAGTTGTCTTTACAGTTTGATGAGGAGTTTGATCTGCTCTTCAATTGGTGACACTATTTTTCCAAGCAAAATAGTTTCTTTACAAATCTTAACCACTTAATTAACAACCCCCCCCCCCCACCTTTTAATCACATTCTACCACATAATTAGTTTATTACTGCACCATAATTAAAAATAATAATTACACAATCATTTGAGGGCTGTAATCTGTTGTGTAACCAAATTAAAGTCTTACCGAAAAACCCTTCCACAATATGCAATGAATTTCTTGTACAAATGAAGCCACTTCAGCACTAATGAATCCGCGTGGGAATGGAAGAGGCAACGTTCACATTTCCTCTAGTGCTGAATTTCATCTTCAACTGCTGCTCATCAATCTGGAGAGTTTAACAAAGGGAGAGGTGAAGACGGGGCCCCCCTTTTCATCATCTCCTCCTCTTCTTACTCATTCTGCCACTTTCATCTCTTACCAACTGAGCGGTATTCCAAAGGGACCCTGGGACTGAGCCCAAAACAGACAACTGTCCTGTGGTCAATCCCCAGGCACCTTGGAATATTGTCTATCTCTTACTTCATCCCCTTCTTGTCCAACATCCCTTAAGGAGACACATGTTGCTGTGGTGTTCGGTGGTTATTTTAATTTGCTAAAAATAAAATAAAGAAAAGTATTTCCTACAACAAAACTGGGGCACAAAAACAGGTGCAGCTCAAGAAACATTATTTTTCTTTCTCCATTCTCTGTTTAAGGTCCGAGTGAAGTTGGACCTATAGGGCTCCTCAGGAATTTGCAAAAAGGGCAATTGAAATAGATCAGACAATGGCAGAGCGCTTCAAAATGTGAAACCAGCCACTCCGTTAGTGCTGGGCTATAGCTCTGTTATGGAACAATCTGGACCAAATCACAGTTGCACCAAATGGAAGTGTGGGATGCTTGCTGCACGGCGGAGATAAACATCTGCGTGCCGGCTCCTCTGGGCCTGCCGGCTTCCATTCCACAATTGTACAATTGCCTGCTGATGTTTGGCATGCAAATGATCACCAAAAGTAAGACAGCAAATGAGGGCACATCTTTCATCTTCTTTATATGATGAGCTCAGGCCAGAGAGGGACCTCCTACAGACACACCACACACACACACACACACACTGTGCCAAGGAGGGTGTTAATATGCAATCAGAGTATTTAAGAGTGGCAAAAACCAATGTCGATCTACAGGCACTCAGAGTGAAAAGGGAGAAAAACTGTCATGAAATGACAGTGGAGTCTGGGGAAGGAGAGAAATAGCTGTATGAAATATTAATGCCATTCTTGTATTGAACTTTGAAGTTTTGGGAATGCAGTGTTTTTGCGGCAGCATGTTTACCCCCTCTTTAAACCGGGAGGATTCCAAAAAGAGCCGTGAGAAGGCTGGCAAGTGGCTGGTCCAGTGTTACACCTCCACTCCCAACCCTCTTCAGAATGCTTCTTATGAAACGTGCAGTCTGCAGTGCCATGAGTCGCAGGCAATGATGGAGAAGCGGTTTTGCACTCAATTGCTGTGTAATTATAGTCTGACAGCCAGAGGCGTACAGTACTAAAGGATCCTGTGTAGGTATAGCAGGCACTTGATGTTTGGTTCAAGCATCAAGGCACACAAACGTGAAAAACCAATTACACACATGCATCCAACCTTACTGATAGATAAATACATATGTACATACAACCTGTGGACACAAACCAACAACTACACAAGAACCGCTAAGGATAAAATACATTTTCTGTGAGTGAACTTTTTAATTAATTAACGATTAAATAATTAACAACCCCATACACAGTATACCTTTTATCTGTTCCAGTGCAGCCAGTAAACTTTAAAATGCCTTGAAAACTATCTGAAACACCACCATTATTAAACGTTCATCATCAGAATGACAGGCTCCGATGTTTTCACTGTGGGCTTTAATTGTTATTTTTATCATGTAGCCGTCCGATATTGACAGATGCCCCCCTCTTCTCTACCGGAGGCTGCCAGGTACCCATGATGCCCTCTGGCAAATAATTGCAACCGACAAATGAGCCTTGACAAAGGGAATGCAGGCTGGTCAAACTCCTACTGATCTGACAGAGCAACTTAATTGAAACTATCAATCAGAGCCACTATGCTCTATCTCTTCTTTTCTGACGTTCATTCTTTCCTGCAAAATCCATTTCTTCCACTCACAGCTGCAAGAAATCATCTCTGTCAGTCCCGTCGCTTCTCATGCTCACTTGCACAGGCATATTAAGACCTATGCAACATCAATACAAAAAATATTGCTTCTCTCTGCTGGCTCTCCATCCTCACAATGCACATATACACATAAGTTGTGATATACTGAAAGAGCTAATGAATTCATCATTCCAGAATTCTTTGCCTTTCTTCCATTCACAGTCTGCGTAGCTGACTATGCAGCAGGCTGTGAGTGTTGAGCTCAGTGTGTGTGTATGCACATTGTCCCCATGCAAAAGCATAGTACAAGCTCTTTTCCAAATCACTACAGCCCCACACAGGATGTCACAGTCACTGTCGGGAGAAGAGAGGATAGAGTCAGAACAAAAGGAAATACCTCCCCTACCCCGGAGTGGAAAGGGTTAAGCCTATTATAGAAGACCAATCAGGAATGGGGGAGCACTGCAAACCTCCGCAGTAAGAGAGAGAGAGAGAGAGAGAGAGAGAGAGAGAGAGAGAGAGAGAGAGAGAGAGAGAGAAGAGAGGGAGAGAGAGAGAGCAGAGCGGGAGATAGAGAGATACCAGGAGTGTGATGGTTTGCACTCCTATCCGGACGGGGAGGGAGTGCAACAGAGAGTTGATGAGATGAGGAGTATGCACGAAACACTACATGTGGATGGATAGAAAAAAAGGGGGGACAACGAAAGAAAAAGAAGAAACCCAGCAACATCCCTGTCAGGACTATCTCTGTGGACTTGTTATTTTTCCCTCTGTCCGGGACATCTGTCAGTTGTGTGACCCTTGTATGTTCATCCATATTCAATCCCACTTTTTGGATTACCACAGGAACGAGCAGAAGATAAAGCACTGGTTTCTATCAGTCGAAACCTAGGTCGTTGAAGAGCTGCAAGGAGAAGCCACAGCGTGGTGTATGGACCAGCTCCGGAGCATCTGTGTTTACGCTGCATGGTGAGCTTTGCTGTGATTTGATGGGGCACAATTATTGGTTTGATTTACGGCACTCAGCCGAGAAGAGCTTATGTGACAGCAAATAAAACTCAATGCCAAGCACCTCAGTCACAACAACAGATGCATGGTATTATTAACCATCAGCAACATCATTTCTTGAGTAACTTCAGTTAAAATGTATTGTGGATAGATTTCCATTTGGAAACAAAGGGTTATGGTAAGGTGAAATGTAATCAATGATTAAAATATGTCTTAAATTTCCAAGTAGCTGCTAGTGCAAACATCACAATGTAAAATGTCTGTTTGTGTCTTACGGCTACATACATACATAAATACATCATTTTTCGAACTGTAAGGCTCTATGATACGAGGGAACTTGATTTGCCGTTCAGCACGTTTAATAATGTGCATCATAATTTCTGATGACATTGTGGCATAGTAAAGCATGGCATCCCTCATCAAAACAACCTTGACGACTGACCGACGTGTTCCTCTGAGGAGATTACATGGATCACATATAGTGGGGGTATCCATGTCTTTACGACAAGTTACCCTAAGGAATCACACTGCGCTAATGCTCCAAGCCAGTCTGCAATTGCAAGATAGTTTCATCACCACTGTGGCTGTACAAGGGACAAACAGTAGTTCACACAAACTTCATTGTCATGTAAGCATGTACACATCACATGACAATAATAGCAAAATATTGCTAGATAGATAGATACCTACTTAATCCATCCCCAAAGGCCAATTGTATACAACAGATCATTTTCAATCTGTGAAGGGAAAGCTGACATGTATATCAGCTGCTTTAATGCAAGCTCTCCATTAGTGCTACTGTTATGATAATGCCAGAAAAAGAAAGGAAGAAGTGAAGTGCATCAGGCAATGCACAGGAACATGATAAGACATCAGAGGGTTGTTGCTATGCTAATGAGAGGTTCCTTGTCGCCTGTCTACTGAGGATATGCTTATTTTCACTAACGCATCCCCCACACGTCCCTCTCCTACTCCTACTCTCTTTTTCTATCATCCATTACCCTCTCCTTTTCTCTCGCTTCAGGTCATTGTAAAAAAGAAAGATCTGGGATTGAAGGACAGACTGCTGATGTTGTATGCAGCTCCTGCTTCTCTAAAGTCCTATTCTTGTCTGGGACCTTTTTGTTGGCTATTCTACAAGGCAAGACTCTCGGTCTGATGAACTTGCACCAACCACATGAGGATGACCTTCTCCTGAATCGCCGTTTCAATCAACCCCCCTGTGTACATATAAATACTGGGGATCACAAAAGTCACAGTAAACATATGTCACAGTGATTGGAAACACATGCACTCCTCACGTCATCTGCCCGTGATTGAGGGATCAGCATGTCGAGGGGCAAACTGAAGACCCGTGCTCGATTTACACGTCAATAGCAGCTGGAGCCAGGCGAACGGACACGGATGAGAACGCTGGACAGCGAAGGCCTGTTCCATTAGTGTGGTTCCCGGGGGAAGACATGGGCCTGGACACTGCCCGGTTGCACTGACCTCTCCTGGACATTACTATGGTGCAAACTGGGGAATCCACGTCTAACGACTGAAAGAACTCTGCCTCTCGGACTACAGGCTTAATGGATGTAACTATTTCTTGTATATACAAATTTTGACTAACTTCTCCTCTTCTGGGGACACAAAAAGCCCAAAGCAAGGATTGAGACTGTACTATGAGCAGTACATTCCAGACCTGCTCAGGGGAAAGAGTCTGTTTTTCTTTTGTTTTTTTGGGTTGGCTGTGTCTCTCCTGTCTGGGATTATAAACAGGAGGTGGCTCCGACACCTTATCCCTGTTCCACTCATCCATCAGCACTCCCACCATCAAACGGGCCCTAGATCTGAGGAAAAGTCTGTAGAGGACATTGGCTTATAATCTCTAACCACGATCCACTGGGTGCAGGTGGCTGATTCCTTAGATTCCAAAACTGGCGGCCCATAGACAGTTACTGGCGAGACGGACAGGTGTTTTTCTGCTTGTCAGCCTCTCTGGGAGGGACTAGGATTGAAAGGGGGAAATCCTCACTGGGGGGGCCCTGCTCGGAGAGGAAACACTTTTCCACTGGCTATGTTTGGACGTGATGCTTGTCTCTGTGGATGCAACACTGACTTTATGGCCTGATTACACAGCCCTGGTATTCATATAGTGCTGGAGGGAAGGGTAAATATCACAAAATACCATTTTTATTCTCCATGTCACCTGAAACCCATTTCAGATTGGGTTTATTTTTCTAGGAAAGGTAGATGATTTTAATACTGCATGTGCTAATAATTTATTAAAATGTATTCTGGAGCGCATGTGTATTTGATTTTATTCCCCAAACCCAATATTACCATCCCATATTAGACATATTATTAGTCCTGTCTCAACAAACTGTATTGTAAAGTGCATCTGAAGGAGTTAGAAACCTCTCTGTGTCATGATAGACATGATTTCTTGCAGAATAGCCTTGCCGGTTGTGAACCCCCTCCTGTTATTTGGCATGAACTAAATGGTGACAGAAACTATTATTTAGCTATCAAGGACCATAGCAAAATTTGATGACCAGCTGTATGTCCAACTGTGATATTAATCCTGCCCAAATTAACCTCAGATCTGCTTTCTTCTTCACGATAAATTCATACATTAAATATATGTCAGCTTGGATAGGCTGTTCAACAGAGGCTACAGAACTAAGCCGCATCCCATCAAGCCATTACTGCTATGAGGTTATTAGAATTCAATTTGTTCCAAAGTGTTTTCTGTTATGTGCCTCCGCTTCGGATGCAACTGTCTGATCAAGGACGGCGATAGCAAAAGTAAAAGCTGATCAAGGCAAGATGGTTAGTATTTAGTCATTCTATGCGTGTAGTGAGACAATCTAATCTTTACGGTATGGCGGGAAAAAGGTTCCAGCACTATTTGAGTGTCTGCTCTCAGCATATCCTAATTGAAAACTCAAATGATTTGATAAGCGGCAGCGATACATTTGAGAAGATTTTTCAGATGTATGTTCATTACAACCGTCTAAAAATGCAAAAACACTGACCTCTTTCTTTTCCCTTTCCTTTTATTCTTCATCAATTCTTCTCTTCCCTCTTCTCCCGACATGCAGGATAATGCATATCCTTCCCTGCCTGGAACAAGAAGCCACCATGAACAACGTCACGGTAACCGACAACACTGAACCCATCAGCCGCACCATGAGTCCGGCAACCTCCAGCCCGTTCCCCTATCCCGTCAGTTTCCAGGTCTCCCTGACTGGCTTCCTCATGCTGGAGATCCTCCTGGGCTTGAGCTCTAACCTCACTGTGCTTGCCCTCTACTGTATGAAGTCCAACCTCATTAGTTCCGTCAGTAACATTGTCACTATGAACCTGCACGTGTTGGACGTGCTGGTTTGTGTGTGCTGCATCCCTCTAACCATTGTGGTGGTGTTGCTGTCCCTGGAGGGAGAAACCGCTCTCGTATGCTGCTTCCATGAAGCCTGTGTGTCCTTCGCTAGTGTTGCCACCGCTGCTAACGTGCTAGCCATCACCCTGGATCGCTACGATATCTCAGTCAAACCAGCCAACCGGGTGCTGACCATGGGCCGTGCCCTGGCCCTGCTGGCGGCCATTTGGGTGCTATCTTTTGTCAGTTTCCTGGTACCTTTCATCGAGGTGGGCTTCTTTGCTGACGGCCATGCCGAGCTGAATCAGACGGTGGTGGAGAATGTGGTCCACACTAATCAGTACTACACAGAACTCGGCCTCTATTACCACCTGCTTGCTCAGATTCCTATTTTCTTCTTCACAGCCGTCGTTATGCTGATCACCTACTCAAAGATCTTGCAGGCGCTCAATATTCGCATTGGCACACGTTTCCACGCTTCACAGAAGAAGAAGGCTCGCAGGAAAAAGCAACCAGCCATGACTGCCATGACAACGCAGCCAGAGGCCACGGAGGCCACAGATGCCTCCCAGAGCAGTGGCAGTCGCATGCCCGTGTTGGGTATGCGTACCTCTGTCTCACTCATCATCGCCCTGCGCAGGGCCGTGAAGCGCCACAGAGAAAGACGAGAGCGCCAAAAGAGAGTTTTCAGGATGTCCCTCCTGATTGTGTCCACCTTCCTTCTGTGCTGGACACCCATCACAGTGCTCAACACAGTCATCCTGAGTGTGGGCCCAAGCGACCTAATGGTCAAGTTGAGACTTGGCTTCCTGGTCATGGCTTACGGGACAACTATCTTCCACCCTCTATTGTACGCCTTCACTAGGCAGAAGTTCCAGAAAGTCTTGAAAAGCAAGATGAAGAAGAGAGTGGTGTCCATCATTGAGGCAGATCCTACTCCTAATAATGCCATTATCCACAACTCTTGGATTGACCCAAAGAGAAACAAAAAGGTGACATTTGAAGACAAAGAGGCTCGACAGAAATGTTTGTCTTCAGCAGATGTGGAGTGAAGGAACTCCTATTTAGGGTATACAGTCAATAAAAGCAGCTAAAAGTGACGTCATGTCATGTTGAAAAAGGGAAATTGTTAATCCAAAGCAGTAATGTAAATAATATGTGCAATAGAATGTACAAAATCAAGAAGTGGATAATTTATTACTATTTATTGAGAACAAAAGTAGGTTTCATAGCTACACCATATTGTACTGTAGATATTGCATGGCTTTTTGTAATTGTAGCAACATAAAGTAAATTGTGTATATCCATAATACATGTACAGCATAGGGTAAACAAGGTATATAAATAGACAGCAGTAGACATTGCTATGTATATGTATATTTATAATAAATTTGGTGTTCTCTGACCTAACGCAGCAGAGGGCTTCCTATTCTCCCCTCCCCCAAGTTAAGTGTTTGTGATTCTGTAACAGCTGTGAAATTACTCCCATTCATCACAGTGCCACTTGCTCTGCCACTGGACCCTGCAATCCCCAGTGACCATTGACCTTGTAGGCTGGGAGCCCTCTGAGGGAAGGTCCTCAGACTGAAATGAGACCATAGGCATAGAGGATGCAACAGAGACAGACAGGTCAAACTTGGAAGGAAAGGAAGCAGTAAAGCAGCTTATGTTATGTTGCTGTAGCCGAACAGCTAAGGGGGAACTGTTCACAATCACTGCTTTATAGATGAGTTATAGAAGAACAGTTGCACACACAGAACATAAGACTGTGGCTCTCATTGCCTTGTTTGACATAAACCAGATATAATCAAAGCCTAGTCTGTTTCACTTTAACGGTCACGTCTTTGAGCCAAATGGAAAATCTACAGTTGCCTTATTTGAGTTTGATGAATTGAACATGACTTTATGGTTGGACAGAGGCTGTGAGTAGGGGAGAACACATAATAAACACAGTTGAGAAATAACAATTAGCATTATTTTAATTCTCAAAGAGAATACACTCCTCAGATGATAAGTTCCCACAAATAAATTATTTGAAGAAACTAAAATGAAAATGCTGAAAATGGTTGTATTATCTAATTGTCTATTAGACTAACAGCAATGTTCGTCAACTAAGCAAATCCATTACTGCAATAAAGAACTACTGCAAAGAAATACTTAAGCCTAATAAAATGTTCTGTTCACAACACACAACAACAGATAATGCATTCCTTCTTCCCTTCATTTATATCTATCATTAATGCATGTCCTTTTTCTATCAAGGTATAAGAGACTAAAATTCCATTTCCCAAGAGGCTGCTGCTGGTAGATTATAGTGCAGCCAGCCATGTATTTTTGGCTCAACTTCTCTATGAACCAAGTTTGCCCTAAATAAGAAGGAATCATTTATTCATACAGCTGCAGAGGAGTTTCACTAGTAAGGATCTACAACAATACAACAACAACAAAAGCTGTCTGCTTATTACATTCAGCCTGCACTCTAATATGGAATCTAGATGGAGGTTTACAATCCACATTAGCATACAAAACCATACTGGCTCACTTCATTACAATCCCAGGGTCAAAGATTAGGATATATACAGTGCATTCACATGCATGCATCAAGACACACGTACACAAATGCGAATAAGATTGTTCCGTATTTGATGTCCCAGGAACAGTAGAAAATTGAAGAGCCCTTAAGAGAGCAAAGCCCTATCCGAGCAATTACACAACCTGGATCAGATGCTTCTCTGCCTGCCAGTGTGTTGTTTGTAGCACAACACAGAGGGCTGATATGAGAATATTGATGCAGTCAAGGTTCTTTATGACCCTGCTGTAAACCGGCAGTGTGGATGTCACACTGCCTCGAGGGCAGGTCTGTGATTGAGAGTAGAGATGGGATCACAGCCAGAAACAGATTAGCCGACGGGAGGGAAAATGACCTACGCAATGAAAGATTTGCCACATGTATGTGAACGAGTCCAACTTTACGAAAGCAAACATCAAAGGTGGGGTATTAATATACAAATGTATAGATTTTTATTTCTACTGCCACAATGACAATGATGCACAACTGCCGACTATGTTCCATTCATCATGAAAACACAATTGGCCATTTTAATATCAGGCACTATTCCAAGCTTCATCCGTGCTCCTGAAAGAAATAATTTATATTTATAATCTGGTAAAATCACCTCTCAAAGACCAATACTTATAACACCATAGACTAGACTTTGAGATTACAAAATGTTTTCCAAACTGGTGCAGCCACACTGGTTAAGCCGAGACGGCCTTTAAAGCCCATCCATGCTAAATCTGGCTGAACTGTCATTTTGTAAACACTCAATTTCTAGGTATGTCGTGCACGTCTTCATTTTCTGTTTGGGAGGGGTGTAATCACTAATAACTGAGACTAATGTTTGCTTAATGTAATTGTTGGCTGACAGACAAACAGGTTGTGTGAGTTCTACATACAAGCTTTGAGTTTATCATGTTCATTGATGTAAGATGATGCTATTTTAACATTTTATTTTCACTGGGCACACCAAGCAACAAGACTGTCAAGCGAAGTATCTCAGCTTATTTAACTTAAAGTGCATGAAGGCTATTAAGGGATAAATTACAATATGTATTGTATATTAATAAACTCAACTTTCTTCTTAATGTCTTCTGCTGAGAATGGGGGAACGGCAATTACTCCTTTTGTTTAAAGCAAGCTCTTCAATACATTGAGGTGCTCTCACTTGAGATGTTTTTGGTTTGTTTAATTTACTGGCTCGATAGCTCCACCTTGTTTATCGACGCTTGTTGCTATATTTGGTTGGAATCTGGCTCTGGCACAGTGAGATGACGTACGTAACCTTGGTCCCAGCTATAAGGACCTAGTTTCTCAAACTGGGGGAACAGCCATTTGTAAGAGCAAGAGCAGAGCTTAGAAGCATTTAACAATATTTTAAATGTGGGTAGCACTGCATAGGCCCGGAGCCAGGAAACAACTAACAGTGATTTAAGATCAGATGCACTTTCATTTAAAATAGTATATTTCTGTCAAATAGCTTCAAATATCCTAGATCTGTAAATAAAATATTGTTGAAAGCTTTGGGGTTTATTGAAATGTGAGGTGGTGGACCTTGGGCAATGACCTGAGATTATTATGATGGAATATAATTAAATTTTAAAGCTGCATTAAGCAATTATTGACTACCCTTGGCAAAGCAACAGCGCCAGACATCCGTTGCTTATTGAGTCGAATAAAGAGGCATATTTAGTCTTTAAATGCTATTCTCAAAATATATCAAAAATAAAGGTTAATGAAGTTTATTATCAACCTGACATGTCATGTTGTAAGATGCAACAATGATAATTATGTGAAAACTTTGAACTCAAATGGAGGAAGTTTCATCAATATTATATTAACTAGCTTCATGTTTTTGGCCAATGTGAGACCACTTTAATTGATGTTGACATTTACAAACTGCTGCCACAGATACACATCCCAAGTTCAGCGTTGCTAGTTAGCATATTGGACAGGTTAGCAGGTTGCCACTCCACCTATAACCTGGTGTGACCCGCAGGTTAAAACAATAGGCAATGGTAATACACTACCATGGTCAATATCAGAGGTTCAATGATGCTTCACTGTGAGACTTATTAGAATCACTTGACCCTGGTGTGTCCTCTTCCATCCCACCCTTATACTGCACATCAAGGCCAGTGCTTTCTGCTGTCCCTATCACATACATTATGCCCTTCCCACTGTCGCTCAATGGCCGCCTCTCTTAAGCAGCCACCCCCTATTCAGATGCCATCTATTCAGTTCCCCTCTCTATCCAGCTGCAGACACAGAATAAAAGCCTGGTAAATCACATTACTCCGTCCGTATGGAGCCTCTATTGGATTAGGTCAGCGAACACTCAACTGTAATTCTGCTATCGTAGAGAAGAAGAAAGTGAATTGAGCCAGTCACCACAGCTTGACAAATTGTTGCTGGTGGTCATTTTCCAAATGTTACTCTCTCGCTGAGCCAGACGTGGAGAGGTGCAAGGACACGTTTTAGATTTTGAAGATATTTGAATCTGATAGACCACCTATGATCTCTCTGTGAGAAAATATATGGCACAGATAGGAACCAGAAATCAAAAGGCAGACAGCTACAATGGTGTATGACCTCTACGTGAGGTGAGCTTAAATGGCATCATTGTGTAGTATAGGAGAAAATGAACACACCAGTCTGCCATTAAATCAATGCTGTGTAGATTACTGTTCTCTGTTGCTATCAGTAAAGAGCAGATGTTTAATGAAACATCGAGTTTACTTCTTTATTATCCACTCTATCTCCTGGGGGGTAATCAAGGAAAAGCAACTTAACATGCATACTAAAGTAGACAACATGGCATAATGCAGTAGTCTATTAGAATTTTGAATAGTCATATAATCATGAATTCTATTAGAAGACAAATCGGCCAATAACACCAGAAATGGTTCTGGTTTTACATTTGATTAAATTTGCCATAATATTCTTAAATCTTAATGCGGCTCAGACAAAAGGACCGACTAGCATTTTGTTATCACACAGAGCCAAATATGTCAAGGACAAAAAGGAAGTTAAGTTTTGTGGCCATGGCTGCATGCCCAGCTGCAGAGAGAGAGAGAGAGAGAGTGTGTGTGTGTGTGTGTGTGTGTGTGTGTGTGTGTGTGTGTGTGTGTGTGTGCATGCACCTATTCAACAAAGTGTGTGTCCTGTACTTACGGTATGTGTGTAAACTCCAGCATGTGCTGCTATGCCCATATACTGTCTGCATGCAGCTATGATCCAGTCCAATAGTTTTTACCAGGCAGTGAAAGAGTATCAACCAGAGTGTGTGAGAGAGGGGGGACAGCAGAGAGAAGATTGTCGCCCTCTTCACAAGGATGACTACTGTCTGTCTATTCTAACGCCAATATCCTCTCCACAAAGAAAGATATGAATGTGACTGTCCCAACAGACATCCCAAACACGGGCTGGCAGCTTCAGTCTGACACTACATGGTGAGCATTTAAATTCACTATAAAGCCAAAAAAAGGCTTTTACATTTTAAATAGATTCCATTCTCCTCTAAGTGTCCTGTGATGTCACAAGAGAATTGAAAGGTGGCAAAAAAATATTTTAAGTGTCCAGGGCTGAATTATAGGTCCCATTAAATGTCTGCAGAGTCAATCTTTTGCTTAGATGGACGTCAAAGTCATCTTTGTTGAATCACCAGAAAACAAAATATTATAGCACTATAGCTGTCTCTTTGATGAAAAGTCAAAGCAACTACCCTCCGTAAATAAAAACTTGAGAGCAGTTAACCATCCAACCTCTGTATACCTGAAATTCTTTTGTGCTGTGAAAGTCAAGCTGAAGCTAAAGATTACACCTGGAAGAAACTCCATGAGACATACAGCAGTTTAAATCACTTCACCTTTAGTTTGTGGGTCAATTTTGGAGAAATTCAGTGACTACTGTTTGGAATTGTGTTTTATTACCGAAGAGAGCGACAGTGTATCAGTGATTGGTTATCTTTTGTCTCTTAAAAATGATCAAAACTGACATTAAAAACACAATGTTTGACAGTAGTAATTTCACTTCCTAAATTAAGTCAGTTCTATTTAAACAGTAAGCGATGTAGTTAACCATCTGTTCGGTAGACAAAACAACTCAGATGTTGCAACTGAGGGGGCGAGTGCAGATGAGAAAGATTTGGTACAAAAAAGGGATATCATGTCGATCGTGTGGGCAGACCTTTGCTTCAGTCAATACAACTCGGAACAAAACAAAACTAAATGTAAATACTGTAGGAACACAGATGAGCAGTGCAGCCTCTATGGGTGCAGGATGTGTGTGTGGCAAGGACAGAATGCCGGTGTGGCTGTTCCCAGGCAATACAGTGCTGGCCATGGGAGCCAAGTTAGGTAAGGCATGAGTGTAGGGGTGGGCGCTATATAGAATATGTTTGATAAATAATAAATCTATTTATTAATGACTGTCTTTTTGCACTATACTGTATACATCCTACATAACTTTTTGCTGACATTATTTACTGCCTTTTTGCACAATTACTTATTTATTAATACATAAACTCATATTTTATATGTCATTGTCTATCATGTAAATTTTTTTAGTTGAAAATGTCTCATATATTTGTTGTTTGTGCCTGTGCACTTTTATCTGTTCACCGAGTGTGTTTTGTACATGTTAAGTGTTGACATTAAAGCTGACTTTGACTTTGACATAGGATGTAGTAAATGACAATATGGCAAACATCGAGTACAAATTAATTAATAATTTGTTAGACTTTTTTGCTTATTAAACTTGCTTGGTAAAAAATGGCTAATAGTTAAATAAATCGTTAAGTGTTTGTTTACCTTGATAAACAAAGGTTGGCATGGCTTGAGCACAGTGATGGAAGATAATGCTTTTTTTTTTCTTGGGGGGGATCCGTATTACGGAAGAGGATTAGGGCCACACATGAAAAAAAAAAAAAGTTTATTCTCAGAATTCTGACATTAATCTCAGAATTCTGACTTTAATGTCAGAATTCTGAGATTAATGTCAGAATTCTGACTTTAATCTCAGAATTCTGACTTTTTTCTCAGAATTCTGAGATTAAAGTCAGAATTCTGACTTTTTTCTCAGAATTCTGACTTTTTTTTTTTTTACTTTTTTTATATACATGAAAAAAAAAGTCTGAATTCTGAGATTAAAGTCAGAATTCTGACTTTTTTCTCAGAATTCTGAGATTAAAGTCAGAATTCTGAGATTAATGTCAGAATTCTGAGATTAATGTCAGAATTCTGACTTTAATCTCAGAATTCTGACTTTTTTCTCAGAATTCTGACTTTTTTTTTTTTACTTTTTTTATATACATGAAAAAAAAAGTCAGAATTCTGAGATTAAAGTCAGAATTCTGACTTTTTTCTCAGAATTCTGAGATTAAAGTCAGAATTCTGAGATTAATGTCAGAATTCTGACTTTAATCTCAGAATTCTGACTTTTTTCTCAGAATTCTGACTTTTTTTTTTTTACTTTTTTTATATACATGAAAAAAAAAGTCAGAATTCTGAGATTAAAGTCAGAATTCTGACTTTTTTCTCAGAATTCTGAGATTAATGTCAGAATTCTGAGATTAATGTCAGAATTCTGAGAATAAAGTCAGAACTTTTTTTTTTTTTCATGTGTGGCCCTAATCCTCTTCCGTAGGATCTTGATTGTTTTGCTACAGAGACTTTAAAATGTTCACTTGGTGAATTGTGCTTTACATCTAACCGATAATAAGACGAAAATATATTTTGTAATTTGTTTCTGTGTTAAGGAGCTGTGAGATATTAAAATAATAAATATTTTAATTATTCAATCTTAATGGGGATTTAAAATAGAGCTGATATGATGAGTGAACTATTCTAAAAGAAATGCAAACCTCATTAAAACTTAACATTTGGGGCGCAGTGGTCAGAGCGTTGCCCCCCCAGCAGACCCAGGTTTGAATCCTTCCTGGGTCAGTTCTCTGCACGTCTTCCCCTCTCTGCCCCACTTGAACTCTGTCTCTCCAACCTATCTAATAAAAGCAAAAATGCTCCAAAAAATAATCTTTAAAAAAATAAATAATAACATTTCCTTACCATAATTTGTATGATTTGGAAAGTTTGGAATGTACAACAACTCCCCCTCAATGTATCTTACTGCAGCTTTCTGTTTTCTACCCACTATCTGTACGTGCATCTTGAAATAGCGTTGCTTGGAAACAATCTACACAGGAAGGTAATTGCAAACATATTTCATTATTGGGCTTTATTTATGCATTAAGCAATCTGTCATTATTGACTGTGGTCTCAGTATCAAAATATCTCAGATATTACACATCTGAAGAGAGAGATTTATTATACGGGCATACACAACTCATACATCTAGATTCTAGGGTGTATCCTGCACAGATTGTCAAGCTGTTGTCTGAAGTCTTCCTGCATCTACACTATTCACACTTTACTTTAGTATTACCATGTAATCACCTGGTCAATGATCAAATTCCTTCGTGATTTTCCCTACTTATGACATCTATTGCAGTATGTCCGTCCTGGGAGAGGGATCCCTTACTTTGTCGACTCTCCCTGAGATGTCTTCAATTTTTTTTTAATCCCGGTAAAGGGTTTTTACTGGGAGTTTTTTCTCAGACGATCTATGGGTGTAAGGGCAGGGTGTCATATTGTATCATATTGTATGAAATGTAAAGCCCACTGAGACAAATGTATTTGTGATTTTGGGCTATGCAAATAAAACTGATTTGATTTTTGTTTGAAGCAATTTTGTGGTGTGTGATTTCGGGCTGTATAAACAAATCTGACATGACATGCAGTTGACAACCAACACTGCAAGGCTAAGCATCTTGAGCCCACATTAATATAACATGGGGACACTTTGTTGTGGGCTTCAAGGAGTTTATGTTAGGCTAGGAGTGGAAGTCCTCACAAACCCCCAGCTGAGTGCTGCTGAGTCTGAGCCTCACCATGCGTTAAAGTGGGGGTAACATGGAGATCGATAGAGGCAAGTAAGTGCATCAAATTGCATATTGGTATTGGATGCCGACCGCATTATAGTGAAAAAGAGCACCTGAGCCTGAAGGCAAACCTCTCAATTTACAAGGCAATTTATGCTCCAACCTTCAGCCATGGTCACAAGTTTGGTGACTGAAATGATAAGATCATGAACACATGCAAATTAAATGAGTTTCTCTTGCAGGGTGTTTGTGTTCCTCTTAGGTGACAGGATGAGGGGTTCAGATATACATATTAGAAACTTAAGTTAATGGACGCCTGAAGGCATTCTGGGCAGAGCTAGGTGTAGGCCCATTTTACACCCATAGTGCTGAGTAGGACCTTGCTAATATTTCCAGGAAGGGCCTGGGATCATACATAAACACATCTGAAGTCTTTTAGTTAGCTTGCACTCTAGACTTGGATGTTTAAATGGTCAAATAATTTGCATTCAGTACACTTCTAATGCATTTGTCCAGTAGGCTATTAAGTGTCTGTTATTGCGCTTGGGTAATGGTGAGTTCATCAAAAGTAAGCAGACAGGAGTTTGTGCTTCAAGAGAAGAAACAAAGAAATATATGAAAATGATCTTATATAATGTTTAACAGATAGCATTTATGAAGTCCGTAAGCATTGTCACATTGGGTCAGTGACTCAATACTGTGCCCATCTTGACAGAAATGTGTGTAGGTAGGTGTAGTAGCCAGACAAAAAACTAAAATGGATAGAGCTCTCAGGTTACACATTTCCACCAAGCAAGCCATCAGAGAAGCTGGACCATCAGCTTATTGCAGGCATTTTGCAGTGATGACTCTTCTTCAGAGCTGCGACCTCTGAGATGGCGAGGCGAGGAGAGCAATCAAAGAACATTCAGCTCTGCTACATTTGCCCACTCTCAAAAAGCTATCACCGGGTGCAGCTGTAAACATTTTGCTGCGCAGCACTCCTGAGACTTGCAGTCAAGGGGGATAGAAGCTATCAGTCTCTTTCACAGAGGAGGCCCGTGTGAATACGCTTTGCGAGCTGAATACACTGGAGAGGGCAGAATACACAGAATAGTCCTTGGTGCTGAAATTCGGTCAAAAAAGCTCATTAGTGAAAAGAAAGAAGGGTGCACCGAAGGCTACGCTAGAGATTTCCCCTCCGTCTCTTCTGGCTGTTGATGTGCAATACTCATGTAATCTATGTGTTTGTTAGAAAGCAAAACTGTTTGTGTGCACTATTTAAAAGGCACACAAAGACACAAAAAAGAGCAATCCTTTCAAGTCTCTATGTAATGAATGCGCTTTTCCGAGTGAGCCTATATCTGTTATTTCAGTGTCAACTATCTGTATCCAGCTGGTGTGTAAACCGAGCCTTTCATACTTTTGGCTGTCTGTGAATCTCCTTGACACGTAGGGAATATTTGGATTGGATTTATTATATCATAACACTGCCCCCTTGTGGACATGTGTTTGACTTTTTTTGTTCTTTTTGTCCATTCAGTGCCTGGTCACAAAGGTCGACTTATCCAATGAGATCTTGAAAGTGTTAATCTGAGTGATTATTTTTTTTAAAGCTGATGGAAGATTAATACACAGCAATGCAGAAATATTATTTAAATAAGGAGACGGAGTGTCCCTCCCTCCTCACATGACTATTTTTGTACATGAAATGTGAGAAGACATGAGTACACACACACACACACACACACACACAAAAAATTTCAAATCTTGCACTCAGTAGATTAAAATCACAGCTTTTGGTCAGTCATGATGTGATCTATAACAAATCAAAAGGGGCTAACCAGAAGACAGTTCTTTTTCCCGAGCTCCTCAGATGCTCACCAGCAGCTGTTGGGAATGTCCATGAGCAGCGTGCCTGTGCGCATGTCTGGACTTTCCCATTTTTCTAACTGCACAACTTTGTCAGGTAAGCCAACAACTCTACTTATCGACTTGGAATAGATTGACCACTGCCTGCTCTTAAACAAAAAGTGACATATGAAAAATGATATTATTGCTTATTATAGGGTGGGAAGACATGCAAGGGTAAAAGCCTATAAATAGCAAATGGGCTATGAATGCCTGCTGCAGACCGCCTGTTGTACGGAGAAGGCCTACATAAACATTTGTTTCTGTTCTCAAAATGTAGCTCTACATAACAAGAGAGTTGCACAGTACAGTAGTATACAGTATATATAGTTTACTAAGTAAAGACTAAACAGAACTACAGGAGTATTTGTGCATGCTCAGTGACATCCACTGCAACTTGTTTTGTGAGATTATTCAATTGAGAAATAAGTTTAAAAAATTGATGTCTTGAAGTGTAAAGCTTTGTAATATTTAAATTCACAAGGAGCTAATAACAACTGGTTATATCCTTAGGGAATCCCAGTCACAATGACTCTCCAGTGGACAGCCGTGGCTTTCTTCCTCTATGCAGAGATAGCCGTCAACGTCATCTTGTGTATCCCGTTCATATCAGCAAGCAGGTTGTGCAATTCAAATCACAAACCCAAAACATAATGTTCATTAATAAAAGTCATGCTCAGTTTCCTATTCCCATTTTCTGAATCCACCAAAAGTGCAAGAGTTTGATTGTAAATAATATAATAAAAAAAGGCAGTTCACAAAGATCCCCAGCAGAGTGCATCCATGTAATTTCCGTGTAGTTCAGTATATAACATCTCATGGGGCCCTTTTTTTTACCTACTTTTTAGATGGCGTTCGGTTTTCAACTGGGGATTATGGAACTGGTTATCACCATATTGGAACAAATGCTTCTTCACTATGATTATGGTTCTTATTGTTCTCTTCTGTGGTAAGACATCTGCTATGTGAGTGACAGATATAAGTGAGAGTGAATAATACCTAGTAAGTCTAGCCCGGTCATCATCATGTCATGTTTGTTGTCACTCTCAGATGCGCTCCGTGAGGTGCAGAAGTACTCTGCGGCAGAGCCCCTGCACGATGCCCAGGTGAACCCAAACGTGTACGACCATGTCCACATGAAGCTGTTCAGAGCGCAGAGGAACCTCTACATATCTGGCTTCTCTCTCTTCCTCTGGCTGTAAGTGTCATTTCTTTACACATTTATTCAGAGTAACAGAATGATAGATAGAAAAAAAGAAAGAACATTATTTTCCATTTTCTTATTCACACCTCATCAATCCACTACTTTCTCAAGTCCTGTCTTGTCAAACCCTGCCTTATTTTCCTTCCCTTTTTCTCGCCTTGTGAAGTATCATGCGTCGGGTTGTCACGTTGCTAAACCAGGTTGCTGTCACAGTGGAGACCAGCGCAGGCCTACAGGCAGAGATGGATAGTGCTGTCAAAGCAGCCAAGCAGCACCAGGATGACAACATCATGCTCAAACAAGTGAGACTTTAGTCAGAGCCTGATGACATGCCTAATAGGCTTAAAGCTATAGTGCGTAACTTCTGTCACCCCCATGAGGAATTCTGAGTAATTACAACAACAATCTAAGTGTATCTACTTTTTTAAGCCTTCATTATCATGCAAAGATTTGATTCCTCATGCTCCAAGTTTTTTTCTTAGCAGTAGAATCAAAATCTGAAATATTTTGTGGGCTTCTGCCCCAGTGTCAGGAAGGGTGACATCAAAACTATGCCACACTGTGAAATACAGAGTGTTTTGTGGAGCTCAATCAACTTTGTGTCAACTCCTTTGGCAATGGCTTGAATGTAACCAACATTCATTTATATGAAAATGTTACGCACTATGCCTTTAAAGCATGTTCCTTTTTATGTCGCCATCATTTCATACCTGGTGTTACAGGGGAGTACTTTGTGCTTAGGCTCTCCTGAATGAGGATCTATCTATGTCAGCTAAAAACAAGGAACTGAAGCTGGAGGCCGAGAAGCTTTCAGATAAAGTGAAGGCTGCTGATGAGGGTGAGTAATCATCCCTTCCTTTGTACAGGCTGCTCTGCCCACCTACCTCTTCGAACCAAAGAACATTTAGGACAAAATGTTCACAAAAAGCTTAAATGATGAGAAAGCACTCAAGCATCAAACATTAAAGTAGAGTATTGACCACCACGGCCCACTTACAAACACAAGCTGGGGGTGTTATGATGAAGGAAGCCAATTTTAAGGAGCACTGAAGATATATAGAGCAATTTACAAGTGTACTGCTGTTTATGTGTGTGTGTATAGCTGTGCGCAAGGGAAATGCTGAAGTGGAGGCCATGAGAAGGCAGGCCAAAGGTTTGGCACAAGAGTATGACAGACTACTGAGGGAACACCATCAACTCCAGGTAAAAAAAAGAAAACGGACAGGCACTCAAAGATGTACTTTACAAGTGCATGCAAGTACCAAATCAATACTTACTGTATGCTAACCCTACTAATGCTGGAGTGCTTCTGTTTTTTAATCCTTTACTTGGTCCACAGAATCTCCAGAGTGCCGAAGACAAAAAGGATCAATAACCACAGGAATACAATGACAGTTTTTCTCTGGTGTGGTTTCTCATTTGTCCATGGATACCATTTCTTCAGCTAACATTAGAACGGTGTACTATACTGTATGTGTGCATTAGGTCACCAGAGGCCAAGCTAACTTTTACGGCTTTTATTTTCATTGGAAGTTTGAACTGAAGCACATTTTTTAATAAACAGTGGCATGTTAAATTTGTACTAAAGCCATTACCAGGAAATTAAAATGTGTCGTCTGTATGTTACTACAAATGTACAAATGAACTGAAGGTTTGTCTCAGGGGATCACATTAACATAATACCATGATTAATACATGACAACATACATTATGTTAATGTCACTGTAGAGAGTGTGCACCGGTTTAAGACTACCTCTAAGCACACAATGACTAATGCCATAAGTGAACATGTGTCAGACTCACACAGGCATGTTCACCTTTCTTTGGACGCATTATTCAACTTTCTTTCCACACAAAAGTTCTATTCTATATAAGCTCTATTTGTTTTTGAAGTTCAGTGAGAGGGATCCACTTGACTACATGTGCGTTGATTATCAACCGAATTTTTAACAGACTCTTACAAATAATGTAAGTTTTCTCTTTTTGGACTGACTTCAGTGCCTTCACTAAACATCATTGATGTTTGGCTATGGTAGACCTACCTCCAAACTTAATATGCATAATTTGACAAACTTGATTTGGATTTGGCCCGACTACTCTTGAGATCGTTGTCATTTGTTGATAGTTTGTTTGGTATTTGATAAAGGCATTGACATGGACAATAAACAAGACAAAACCTAAAAAAGTGTGTTCATCATTTTCTTCCTGAGATAAGTCACCGAAAAGGTCTGGTATCACATTGAAACAAATAAGGGTTACGTTTAAAAAACTAAACACAGTGGTCTTTATAATCAGGCACTCTGCAACATCAGATCAATGTGGTCGATTGTGTAGCAAGCCTCATCAGCAAAGCCAGTACAATATACAGCCCAGTATACTGTATATAATAGATCTAATTGGGTGATATTTTAGAGTGCTTGTTGACCGTCAACAAGTTGAAAAACTTATTTTGCATAAGTACAAAACTAGCTACATCCATCCTATTCAGGCACCTGAGCATATCTAGTTTCATCCATTTTCTGATGTCTATAAAAGCTTTCAGCCTTCAACACATCATGTAAAACAGCATATTGTTTTTAATATGACTTGTATTTCATGTATATCGTACATCTAAACAAATCCTGTACAAATATATATATACTCTGTGGGCTACTAAAAGTGTCCACAGTTTGTGCGCCTCTCTATACATCCGAGGTGATCCGTGGAGCCGAGTCAGCAGAGAAGAGGTTGTGCCAAGGCTTAATGAGTGCATTTCAGGATTGCAGTCCAAGGCCAGTATGACCTACTCACAGTTTATGGAGCAGTTCTCCTCTTTCCTTAGTGACTCCAACTCTGCGCTCCCATTGGTCAGAACTTTTTTCTCTTCCCTCTTAATATGTCTTTTGAGTAGCGCAAAGCCTGGAATACAAAGGAAGAAGGAGACTGTCCTCAAGCCCAATGCCAGGCCCAGGTACACTCTCCTGCAAAAAAAAGAAGAAGAGAACAATACTTTTAGACAACAAACTGGGAAAAGAGGCAAGCTTCATGCCCCTGAGGGATCATCACAATTATTATTATTTTTTTAATATTCACATTGCAAGTCAGGATGCAAGTCTTATAGTTATAATATGGATGTTGCTGCCCATTACAATAGCAAAACACTAGCAGATTTTAAAATGTCTTCTTAAGGTTGTTCAAATAGTGCTTCCCTTCAATGCTTTTTACTTCCATTTTTCATATTGTCTACTGTTATTCAGATATATAAATATTAGCAAAGTTGTCTTATTTTGGGCAGAAGGGGATGTTTAGACAGAGTTTGATAATAAAAAGACCCACAAGTCCGATTACCTGTAAGATGATGTGTCATATATTCTACATGCTCCTCTTCCCCCACACATCTTGTATCCCCATTTGAGGCACGTTGTGTCAATAATGGCTCCAAAGTATATAGGGGCAGGTATTCCAGCTGTTGTGCAATTTAAATAAAAAAGGTTATTCAAGCAAATATCTAAAATAGTGTTGCTTTGAGATGAGATATCCATCACACTTCTAAAATGAAAAAACTCCAATTACTTTTATACTCATAATACTGCTATTTTAACTTACAGCATTATCCTTTAACTGTTGAGAAACGTTTAATGAGCTCACTCCAACATGCAGTCTGCTGAATGTCAGCTTTTAAGGACATTTCTGTGCACCTGTAATTCACACTGAAGTAGACCGTTATGTAGAGAATAACCAAAGATGGTTCTCACCGAGGGTACGAGTTGCCATCATGTGGATTCCAAGAGCAAGGGATTTCAGCTCAGGCTTAATGCATCTATAGAAAGAATAAGTAAAAAGGCAGTGATTACAGACTTATTAAGCCTTGCACCGCTTCAAGGAAAGTCGTCACAAAATGCTACGAATATGCATAACATTGATAGGATGCTGTAAAGTACAAAAGTAGAAAGTACTCTTTTATGCAAACTTCTTATTTCTGACAATTTTCACTTATTTATGGAATATATCCACTGATGATACTTCATCATATGTAAGAAGGGATCCATTTTTTCTGATCAATGCTTCCACAATGGAGGTCGCAGACATACCTGACAAGCAGCACTAAGCCAGGTGTTCCCCCAAGAGAGATGATGAAGGAGCTGAGGACAGACAGAGCCAGGAAGTAAGGAAAGATTTTCTCACAGCTGTCCCTTTGTTGACACTGGCCCAGGGTGGCCGTCATGTTGCCTGCTTGGATATCAGCCTGCGCTACACACCTGCAATTGTCAAATATCTAACAAACCAAAAAAAAGAAAACAACAAATTCATCGATGATAGATGACGAGCCGCAGCACAACAGGAAACACGTGCAGGTGAATATAGTCATGTCAATATAATCAAATTTGCATACGTATACATTACTGAGCAGCAACAAAAACTGTTGCATGATACGATTTAAAACAGCAAGTTGGCATAAATATTGTGAAGCATGTGTTAAGGTGCACTATGCAGTTTCAGAGGAGGAGGATTTTTTTAAATTTGCAGAGCCTGCAGTTAGTTTACCAAACATATTTACTCAACATGTAATTGAATTAGTATTGAATAATTATGTCATGATAAATCAAAACTAAATTATTTTGAGGCACCTTGAACCAAACTTTAAAAAAAAACTGTGGGCCCTGCTGCTTTAAACAACAGCAGTGAAACAGTAACTTTTTCAGTTTTCTAGGGATCAAATTTTACTGTGAGGGAAGTTTGTTTAATCAGTTATAAGAGTATAACTTAGAAAATGTTCACTTTATCTGACTCACCCAAAGTTACATAGTGCACCTTTAAGTAATAGTTACTATACTGAGATTTATGTCTGACCGTGTTTCTGCCAGAGCCGGTGGAGGAGGTGCATCCGGCCAAGCACGGAGTCACATAGGTGATCCCGTCCTCTCCACACACTGGGTCCCACTCCCTGCTCGAGCACAGACAAGCCGAATTACAGTCAGAGAGGAGAGAAGGCTCACTGTAAGACAATCCTTCCGCTCTGCAAGTGACAGAATGAAGAAAATGCATATATTATTGACAGCTGGTATGCAGAATGTATCAAACAAGAAGCCGCGACCGTCACTGTCCATGGAATATGAACACAAACACATAAAAGAAACCCCTAGGAAGTGTGTTAGTTGGAATAATTATTTGAAGAATTCACCGTCTGGATGTTACCTATTAAGGCCAGGACACACCAGCCCGAAAATCGCCGTCGTTGAGTCGATAGGGGGTCGGGAGACGAATCTGTTTGGTGTGTGCCGTGACGTCGGCCGACGTAGAGGTCGTCGGGCTTGTTTTGAGCCGATTGAACATGTTCAATCGGCAGCCGACCGTCTTTCATTTGGAGCAATTTGATTGGTGGAGGGCTAGCGAATCAGTGAAGCCCGGAAGTGAGGCGGGTAGCACAAATAGCTAACAACAGCTAGCCATCGTTTTAATGTGTTTGTTCGTTTCGTTTTGAGAGTACTCACATGCATCAACCCTTGTTGACTGCTCGACACCATGCTCGACACTCTCTGCTAAAAATTGTGCTCTTATGGTCCATAAATATAAATACGTATTTCTATCTATGTTTATGCTCTAGAGAGCTGTCCCATCATTTCCGGCTTTCGTATTTTTTCGGGCCACAATACAGATTAGCGCCGCCTGCTGTTATGGAGACATTACGTCCCGCGCAAGCAACAGAGCGTACGGAAAGTCAGCAGTCAGTTTGGTGTGTTCTCTGGCCGCGACGGGAAGCCTGGAGCTTCCTGAAACGGCCGACTCCATTTTTTGCGTAGTCGGAACAAGTAGAAACAAGTCGGACTGGTGTGTCCTGGCCTTTAGACTAAGAACCTATCCAGACATCACATACCCGGTGTATGAAACTGTGACCCCCGCCACCTTGGAGTTCTCACAGCCCATGGCAAAGAAAAAGAGCGACAGTAGGAAGCCCATCAGTGAGGTCCCATAGGCCAGTTTAGCTGCTCCCATGATGCCAAGCTTGTACTTTTTCATGACAACCCCTCCAGAGAACATCCCCAGGGCCACAGCCGGGATGTTGATCACACCTAACCAAACGGCAGAATACAAAAGAATCTTAAAGGTGCACTATGCAGTTTCAGAGGAGGAGGATTTGTTTACATTTTCAGAGCCTGCAGTTAGTTTACAAAACATCTCTACATGTAGTTCTTAGTATTGAATACATCTATCATCTTAAATCAAAGCAAATGGCACCTGGAACCAAACGTAGGACTAAAATGTTTTTGTTAACAAAATTATGGGCCCTGCCGCTGTAAAAAACAACAGTGAAACATTGACGTTTAGGGTAGCTTTCTACACTGTGTGCAAAATTTTTAGGCAAGTTGTATTTTTGAGGATTAATTTTATTATTGAACAACTACAGTGCTCTCGGTCAATCCAAAATATTAAAGAACCTAAACCTGAATGTTTACGAAAGTAAAAGTGAGGTTTTGTCTTTCTTACGAGAATATATATTTATGTTTTGCTATTATTAGGCAACTATTAGTATGCAGAATTATTCTGCAACTAAATAAAAAAACGAAAATGTTCCCATCTCACTTGTTTATTTTCATCTGTTAAAGTGAGAATAATAAAACAACTCAATTTACAAATAAAAATTTCCGAAATGTAAAAAAAAAAAAATTTGTGACCAATATAGCCACCACCCTTCTTTTCAATAACTGTCACAAGCCTTCCATTCATGGAGTCTGTCAGTTTCTTGATCTGTCGACGATCAACTTTTTGTGCAGCAGCAACCACAGCCTCCCATACACTGTTCCGAGAGGTGTACTGATTTCCTTCACTGTAAATATCCCGTTTAAGCAGGGCCCACAGGTTCTCAATAGGGTTTAAGTCAGGTGAAGAAGGGGGTCATGTTATTATTTTTTCATCCTTAAGGCCTTTACTGGCTAGCCATGCAATTAAGTACTTCGATGCATGTGATGGAGCATTGTCCTGCATAACAATCATGGTCTTCTTGAAAGATGCAGACTTTTTCCTGTACCACTGCTTGAAGAAAGTATCTTCTAGAAACTGGCAGTAGGTTTGGGAGTTGATTTTGAGGCCATCTTCAACCCGAAAAGGTCCAACTAGCTCATCTTTAAAGGCAACTATTAGTATCTTTAAAGATGCGCTAGTTGGACCTTTTCGGGTTGAAGATGGCCTCAAAATCAACTCCCAAACCTACTGCCAGTTTCTGCATCTTTCAAGAAGACCATGATTGTTATGCAGGACAATGCTCCATCACATGCATCGAAGTACTCAACTGCATGGCTAGCCAGTAAAGGCCTTAAGGATGAAAAAATAATGACATGACCCCCTTCCTCCCCTGACTTAAACCCTATTGAGAACCTGTGGGCCCTGCTTAAACGGGATATTTACAGTGAAGGAAATCAGTACACCTCTCGGAACAGTTTCTGGGAGGCTGTGGTTGCTGCTGCACAAAAAGTTGATCGTCAACAGATCAAGAAACTGACAGACTCCATGAATGGAAGGCTTGTGACAGTTATTAAAAAGAAGCGTGGCTATATTGGTCACCGATTTTTTTTTTTTTTTTAAATTTTGAGTTGTTTTATTATTCTCACTTTAACAGATGAAAATAAACAAGTGAGATGGGAACATTTTCGTTTTTTAATTTAGTAGCAGAATAATTCTGCATACTAATAGTTGCCTAATAATAGCAAAACATAAATATATATTCTCGTAAGAAAGACAAAACCTCACTTTTACTTTCGTAAACATTCAGGTTTAGGTTCTTTAACATTTTGGATTGACCGAGAGCACTGTAGTTGTTCAATAATAAAATTAATCCTCAAAAATACAACCTGCCTAAACATTTTGTACACAGTGTAACTTCAAACAGTTTTCTAGGGATCCAATTTTCCTATGAGGGAAGTTTGTTTATTCAGTTATGAGACGGGCACCTTTAAAGTGGTGGAGGCTGCATGCCACATACACAGACAATGTTGCACCCTAAAAGGAATCAAAGTCTGAATGCTCATTCATGTCAAAGAACTCGCATTCATATTTAATGTAAAGTGAGCTTGAAGTCATGTGGTGAAAGCTGAAAGGGACGTTTGATGGTTGAGAGGATGTGGAACGTATTCTCATCATTGAGTAAGTATTAAGTAGTAAGTCTATCAGGTTGACCGACTAATTTGTGTGTTTTTTTAAATCAAGGTTCGTCATCTCAGAATGTGCAACGATTGCGGTGAGCCTTGTTTTCATTTGGGAGCTGCTGCATTTACGTAGGAAGGATGTGGAAGTTATAGCATAAAATATTAATCAAATGGTAGCTCATGAAACACACATGATGTCCACCCCGGCTCACATGCCCTTGCATATCAAATGCCTTTCTTTCAGTGAAGCAACATGGGGTCTCGACGAGCTTGTGTCGCATCTACAAAGAGGAAATGACAAATCATTTGAACAAAATAGGCACTATGAATTATTGTAATAGTCTGCTCACCCATGAGAAAATTGGCTCTTGATGCAGACAGGGAATAATGTTGCTCAATGTATTTGGGTTTGTAGGTGACCATCCCGATGAGAGAGTTGAACTGAATGATGGTCACGCATAAGTAGATGATGTACACAGGGTTTCCCAGGAGACTCTTCAAGGTGGGCACAAACTCTGTGTGGGGAAGTGTATGAATACCATTTAAACCCTCTTTAAATGAGCTTGTCTTTTGTGTTGTATTTAATTCAAAAGTTAGAACATCCCTAAAGATTTCGTATACAAATTGTGATGCAAATAATCAACATTCGTTTTTCACACACATTACAACCTACAAGTGTGATCACAATCATACCTTTGGCCATCTGATGTAAATTTGCCGGCTCTTCAGGCCTGAACTTATGCTCCATGGTGGAGGGGGAATCTTTGATGAACCTGGTGTGTTCTGGAGTGCAGCTGGTGTCGTGTTTATCCACCGGCATGGGCAGTGATTTGGGCAGGAACCAGAGAGGAACAGCCGACATGAGGGTGATGGTGCCAGCGATGAGGTAACCCAGCCACCATGCCCCCACCCAGCGGGCATCACTAGGGGTGATAGTCACCGTCTCTGCAAACAGATACAAACCCTGTCAGCAGACTATGTCGGACATAAGAAAGGGTTTACAACAGCTTCATAAGGTATGTTTCCTACTTGGATGTTGCCTGTTCCAAATTCATCTTCTCCACAGAGAGTGCATTGAGCAAGCCTGAACAATTTATCAGGACTACATTGTCATTTAAGTCATTTGAGTTAATTAGTCAGATGACAGCTTACTCACCCATGTCCACATAGCCGATGTCAACATATATTTTGGCACACAGCGACCCCAGCAGGTAGCCAAAGACCGGACCAATAATTGATAAGGTTTGGACACATCCTAAAATATACAACAAAGAGGGATATTTTCATTTTACTACGTTTAACAGTTACTAAAAAACATGCCATCCAATGTTTGGGTTGAATGTATTAGGATTTATTTAGGAAGATTACAATTATGTATTTGTTACTGTAGATTACATAATAATTTGCAATATATAGTTTTTGTCAAAGCTACTGACATTGACAGTGAGTAAGGTGCAGTACCAATATAGAGGGCAGCATTCTCGGATTGTGCATAATCGTCTATATAGGAGATTCCCAAAGGCTGCACTGGAGTCTCTCCAATCCCACGCAGGACATTTCCAAGCAGCACGTAGATCCACATGGAAACACTGGATTCCCGCTCACAGCCTACAGCTACAAATTCATTGCATATAAATCCATATATGCCTTTCTTTATTTCTACTTTACATTTTTCTATATCATAAGGAGACAAGTGATGTGTTTTACTAAGCACAGTAAGGATTGTACTTCTAATCTTACCTCTAGAGGGCAGTATAGAGGGCCTGTCACCTGCCCTGGTGGACTCAGGTGAGCTTGCTGGACACCGAGAGAGGTTACTGGTTAAATTGACTGAAGATCTAAAGGATGTTTCGATCTTGTAGCTGCGTACAAAATACCAATGTGACTGTTAAACAAGGGAAGGGAGAAAGCGTCGGGTATCGTTAGATGTGAACAGGGCCGACGGACTGCGGGGGAAAGTGTGACAGTTGTGGGGGGGCCCATCAACAATTTTTTTTTTTTTTTTTTTTTTTTTAACAAGTTAAATGTGGGGCCCCGATCTTCGAAGGCCCTGAACAATGCCATTCCAAAAAAATAAATAATTGACTGGCTTTTTTCTCCCCTGAACCTTGCAAGGAGATCAGGGGCCTGCGCATGACTAAGGCATGTGTGCGGGAGAATAAGCAGGAGCAAGCCGACAATGAATTGAACTGGTGGCGAAAATAAACGCAGCGATGTTTCTATGGGGATATTTAGCTGTACAGAAATAAGTGCTGGCAAAGCTAGAACAGTTTAAGACTCCACATCACTGTGGCAACACAACGTATCTATCAGCTCAGACAGCGCAGAGAAAAGTCTGATGAATGCATGAGAGTGATGGCCATGCACAACTGTAAGGTCAGTGTGTGTTGTATTTTCGTATTCAAATAAACAGTTGTTTATTTTTATAGTGCGCATTGGTATCTTTGAGCAAAATATCCCCAGCCGCGGCGACACTGGCCAGCCGCGGCGACACTGGCCAGTGACCACCTTCATTAAGACATTTTCTGGGAGAAACACTGCTAAAAGTAATGATTTGGTCATTCATCAAATGAAATATTGTGGAGTTGTCTGGCTCAGAGAGCCGTGTGTATTGTAAGACCGCCGTTCAGGGGGCCCATCCGGACTTTTTGTATAGGGGCCCAGAATTTGGTGCTACGCCCCTGGATGTGAAGCACAATGTGAGGCACAAACACATCAGTGGCTACATTTTCCAAGCGCAATAAATACTTTGACAATGTTGTGCTTATGGTACTTGATGTCTAAAATCAAAATAAATTGCCTACCGACCAGCGCTGAAATGAGGCATCGCGATCAAGAAGGTCCCAAAAGACATCAGGACACATCCGATTGCTATGATCTTGGGCCGGTGGAGCTTGGCACCGAAATAGCTAACAAAGGCAATGACCAACAAATTCCCTACAGGGTGGGGATGATCAGTAAGAGAGATTGGTATGAGTCACAGACATTAAATATGAGACCTAGTGTTATGTTGAGAAAGTCTGCATATTGTTAATCTGTCTTTCGACGTAAAAACTTTGAGGAATGCTGTATGTCCTTTCACTGGATTGAGACGGGCTCAATAATATTTGTCAACATGTTTGCTTGTCCTACGAACTGTATATCGGTCACTGCAAACTGTGGTTTCACAACATGTAAGGAATAAATGTGTTTACATTTTTGATCATAATGAGTCAATTAGGTATGCGTCCAGTAACTATTCAAAGCAAAGAGTAAATATTCTAGCCTTCCTTATAAGCATCTACATGCTTGAAAACGTGGAAGAACAGTAAACAGTAAATCGGGAGACAAATAGAGAAAATGGAATTGAATGGAAGCTCACCTATTTCAAAGCTCCCGTCTATGATGCCCATCAGATAACTTGGGAGCTCAAATCGCCTTTCTAGTTGTGTAATTGTGCTCTTCATGTAGCTGCCAGATAAACCCTTAGCAAAGTAGGCAAAGGACAAGGCTGCAAGGAACATCTACAGAGATACAGAAAAAGAAGATAGAAACTGTCAAACGAGGTGGTGCTCTCTCCTCTACATTTTAATTTGAAAATACCTGTATTATTATCATTTTAAATCATATTATTAATATAGATTACATTATTGGTAGAAACACAGCAGCCAAACATCATTAGAGCACAATCTGCACATAGAATTTTGCAGAAGCAAAGCTGACAATGTGCTGGTGAAGCTTGGGCCCTGGAGTTGCAATGAGCTCCCTCCTTTTGCTAAGCCACCTGTGGACACTGACAGTCAGTAACAAAGGAAGGATTACAGTTGAGGTAAAGCGAGGCAAGATTGATGGAGAAGCCAATCCCACTAGGACACAGACCCTGCAGTATGAGCTGACTGACCGACCGACATGCAGCATAACCTTCTGCAAAAAAGCAGAATATATAAAACATACAATCATAGAACATCTAAACTACTGCAAATATAATAACCTTCCAGAAGCTGGAGCCAGTTACTTTTGGGGAATATTTGCACATATAATCCACTTAATATAAAAAAAAAAAAGTTTAATGTTTCGGTCGTATTATCTTATAGGCTGTAGTATTAACAGAAACACATTGTAGTTACTTTAAAACATCTGGATTATGTAGTATTTTTATTTTTTATAGCATTGCAGTATTTCTGCAGATGTTTAGATCATACCTTTACAAGTGAATAGAAATTAAAGTAGAGCCGCTGGGTACACCATGGGTAATATTAGCTCTTCGATTACGGCAGCCCAAAGAAACAGAGAAATCCCTAATCAGAAGCAGATCCTGAACAACATGAGTAATGAACTTGACAGCCAGAGCCAGGCTTAGTAATCTGTTGGAGTGGCTCGAAAATCCAGTGTGTTTATTGAAATCTCAGTGACGCAAGATCTTGCAGCAGTAGCCTACTATAGTAGTTGTTCCAAAGAGCTTGGATTTTACACCTCGGAAATGACCACAATCTTTAAGTCATGTGAACTGTAACCGCTTTCGTCTGTGACCCAGAACTTGTCCTATCAGAATGCAGCGGAGCAAGATGCAAGAATTCTCTGACTTTCCAGAGATACTGTGTAATACTATTTTAATATGAATAAATTAAAATCAGCACTAATTTGACTTAATTAACAGTTATCTTCATTGTATCTTACTTAAAGTCTCACTTTGTAGCAGTAGAATCCATTAACATGGTTTTGCAGAGAGAAGGGAAGAACATGTTCCAATCTGTGTGAGGCGCTAAGAGGGAGCTATGGCAACCACCCGGGCGGTCTGTATCTGATTAATACATCTCTTAATACAAGCACAGGCTTCATTCTAATGTTCAGTACATAACTGCCATTTCTACCAGAAAATATGTCATTTGAATATAATGCTTTTGTAGGAAGCATTATATTACATTATAACATAAAACCATTATCCTGGCATTGACATTTTTCCATTTACCTTCACCACTTTTTGAAATGTGAAATGGTATGGGAGGAAAATAATAAAAAAATCTATTCCAAAACTTAATCTTTAATTATTTTACAAATGTACAAATAAGGAGCTAATATATACTAAATTTAAGGTTTAATATTACAAATATTAAAATGTGACTTGTTGTCAATATTTTTCAAATATTTAGCCCAATATTGTACATTTCAATTTATTTTTTAATCTTCTCAAAACTGGGAGGTAAATCTCACGTTGGAAATGAAGTGAAAAAAAACTGAAAGATGAAACCTCTTTCCACAAGAAGTATGTCACATGCTTTATCTCATGATATTTGCATGTGAGGTAGAATACATCTACAGTATGTAGAACAATCCTAATCTGCACGAGGCAAATATGTGTAATGCTGCTGTGAATATTAGCAACATGCGCATGCTACAAGAAAGGGAATACAAACTATCTCTGGATAAACAAGTACATGTTTTATCAAAAGCACCACACTCAGAGGTTCGTTTTAGGATTATGACAAACTAATGACTAAAGGGCAGCATGACTGGAATTCCATATTAATGTTGTTTGCAGTTGCACAAGTATTTCACTAAGCAGCTTTTTAAATGTCAAATATGCTTCTTAATCCAATAAAGAGGTAGACTACAGACCCTCCATTCTCAACTCTTTGCTGAAGCACACATTTTGACTCAGGATTTTCACAGCACCCTAATCTCCTAGTCCAAAGAGAGCTGCTACACTCAACACCTTGTGTGGGCAACTAGGCTGACCAGTATGCCCAACTCAGACTTTCAGTAGGCATTTAAACATTGATGAATAACATCAACAAACCACAGAGGACAAATGAAATGTCTTTATTCAGCTAGTTGTCAAAGAATCATTGTTTTATCGATAGAAAATGTGTTTTTCATATATATTTTATTCCAGTCCATTTTTGCATGTGCAAACCCTTAACCACAAGACTCGACAAGGTGATCCTAGCAATAAAAGTATTTCTAAGTTTGATATTTATTCATATATACTATTTTTCTCAAATGCTGCATAGTTTTGTATCGTCTTCATGAAAAACATGAAAATAAATGGCCACGGACACAGTTTTCATCCTACCAATAGGAAAGCCCTTTACAACAACATGCAAGTTTTGACTGAAATGGAGGACAGTACCTTCAGATTGGGGTGACAGGAGTTCTTCACTGCGGAGGAGGAGGTAGGGTTGATGTCCAGACTCCAGCTGCCCATAGCTTTGTTGTCCATTTTCATCTGGGCAGCCTCTGTACCTTGCATGAGATAATGGGTTCTCTATAGACCATTTCCGTGGCTTTTCCTAACTCACACCTGTTGGAAGGAATTCAGATTTAGAAATTGGTTACTTCAAACCGTCAGAAAGAGAAAATGTATGAAAGTTGATGAAGAGCTTAGAGAAAGACTAAACTAAGTTAGCAAATACTTGTATGCCCGAATTATTCTGCAAGTACAATAAATACAGGTTTAAATACACATACATGTTAACATCATTAACAACCTCAAGAAAGCTACGAGGACCTGTCTTTATATGTCCTTTGTAGTATAAAGACAACACAATCCTCATTCCCACCAAAGACATAGTATCATTCTAAAGAGAGCTTTTCAGAAAAGGTGAAGGAATCATAGAACCCAATGATGAGTGACAGATAAATGTGTGACGAAAAAGTGACGGGCTGTACATTTTCATGAGAAATGTTAGTGTTGCGCTAAGTTCAACAGAAACATTCTTTCTTTTTGTAATTGGAATTTTTGCACCACGGTTATGTCCCATTTAAGAGTCAAATAAAAAAATATTCTGAATAAAAGCCATCTACTGTAGGATGGGGATAAAAGTCAACAAACGTGAGTAAGACCAAAAAGAGACAGAGAGAGAGAGAGAGAGAGAGAGAGAGAGAGAGAGAGAGAGAGAGAGAGTTGTTTTGATTCTGAAAAGATTACTAAAGTTTGCATTATCTCTGTGGTTTGGCTGGTGCTTGTGAATGACGTCAGGATGACAAAGAGACATAGAACCAGTGAGAGAAGAGCAGTACGAACAGCAGAGCTGTGCTAAAAGCCAGATTGCTTATTCAGCGACATGACAACTCCCATACTACGAACACTGGAATACAAAAAGAAAATAAAAAAATTGGCTGTAGCTGATGACATGAAGGCTTTCATGCTCATCTCACCTGTATAGACATTCAGATGAACAGAGTTTGGGCACAGCGTATCTGTAATACTCACCTGCATTCTTCTCTAGTCTGCATTAAAAAATAAATAAACCTGGCATATATTAGGATGATTGTTGTAAGCAATCTTCTAAAAGATTTTACTCCAAAAGCTGATAATTGGATTTTCCTCTGCATAATTGTACTGCCTCCTCCCCAGGGCCGCCCATAAGGGGTAGAAAGTGGGAAAGCTTTCTAGGGCCCAGCCACCAGGGGGGGCCCAGAGAGAGAAAAAAATTGTATTTATTTATTTTTTATTTTTTTTTGCAGATGACCTAACTTAGCCAACCTTTATTATGGACGCTATATTCGCAAGATAACTTTCTATAATAAAAGAAAACATTTTATTCATTGTTGCTTCGGTAAAATATATCACATTTTATATTGAAAAACTAAAAATATCATGGGACGTTTTTCAACCAAAACCAGTGTTAGCTATATTGATGATGAGCAAGCTAACCTAGCATGTTCAGTGATGCCAGGACCTGGACATAAATCAGGGTACCAGAAAAGAAAGGGAAAAAAGACGGAACTGTCAAGGGCTTTAGACTGCCGGAAAATTCCTTAATATCAGTATTTCTGCCAGCAGAAGTGGATTTTCAATTCAGAGATACTGTGATATTTCATCAAGTTTTGAGGTGTCTATGTGAGGGTGTTCTGCAAATTATTCTGTATATTTTATCTATTATTTTCTAAGAAAGTTTGAAAATTGAATATTTAGCCTTTAAACGAAGGTGGCAGATGGTTGTTATACTGATAAGGAAAGCTTCTGGTAGCAGTGCTATCATGGTAAAACCCCCCTACAGCATTGGTGTGTCTAAAAGCTTACATTACAGTAAATGTTACAGTAAATGTGCCAAAAAGCAGGTGCAGAGATCTTGCAAGGGCAAAAAATTTCCGTCGGTATCTCTGCCCACTATTATTTCCAGTAGCCCACCCTAATCTAACTGGCTAGAACCGGCCCTGTGTACAGGTATGTGTTATGTATGAATAAGCGCATCATGCACTGATACAAGTTCAGTATGAGTAAAGGGGGCCCAATGACTGGACCTTTTCAGGGGCCCAGTCATTTGTCTGGGCAGGCCTGCTCCTCTCCAGAGTCACTATTACACATTACTGCCCATTTAAGTCAATACAGAAGGGAGGGGAGAGCTTTATGAATATGAGTGGAGCACTTCCCCGGTATTCAAGTGGGTGAAGCCAAGTCCCACTCATCTCATGATGAGCTGAATATAATATTGCTGACACAGTTTAATTGAAGACGAGCCTTCTTCATGCCAAGTTTGGGACCTGCAATGTTTTGATAATGGACCGATATAGCCTACCTCCATACACATTTATAAAATACATTTTCTGATTTTATCATCAAAAGTGATCCACTGTCCTGAAAAGTCTTCGTGATCAAGGTAAATTGACTTGACGATTAATCCACAAGTGCTTGCTGCTGGCGGAGAAATGCCTTTGGAGTTAAAATCCCAGAAGCGCAACGTCAGATAAAAAAAAATATTCTCTGCCTATGACATATAGCGAAGTCATTCACGTCGAATCTGTTGAATTATTGACAATAGCACATGCACACAGGTAAATTAATCAATGCATAGCCTACTCTACTGAGAAGATTTTTTTGTTTGTTTCTACAGTGTCTACATACTGCCTGCACTGGTTAAGTGTTTCCAGGTTGATATTTTCGATCAACCAATTGGATTATTGTCTTTTTTTTTTTTTTTTTGCAATTTCTCTCAGTTCTTGCCACGAAAATAAAGAAAATGTGCAGGAAACTGACAGAAAATCTTCTATAACAAAGAACATCATGATACTTACACAACTCGGAACTTCCACCGTTCCCCTAATGCGTCATCTCAAATTTCTTATTATATAATTTATCAAATGGAGGGAAGAAGAGTCCAGGCTGTCACCCGTCCCGCATTAAATGATCCTCTTGTAATGAACTCACCGACTCGACAGCGGAGAGCAAGCAGCGTGTTTGTAGGCTAACACCGGAAGGAGACATGTGTTCACAATGAAAACACACGTGATGCGCCAAGAAAACGCATTTATGTCTGCTAATTATTTGTTCCATGAAAGCTGTACACATTACATGCTACAGGCTAATCATTTGGGCTTCCTTTAGCTTCATTCTAAAGAGGGAATAATTCACAACTGCCGGTCAACTGAAGTTATTTAAATACTTCACAGGCCAAATACATCCATAGTTCCCAAAGGAAATGTACATATTTAATATACCCTCAATTTAATAAAACAATGACTGACATTATCAATCTCTGCTCAAAGAGAAATTATAGAATAGAAATGTGGCTTGTTTCTAAACTGTTTTACACAGTAACCTCATTTTGGAAAATTGCACTTAAAGAACACTTTCAAATGATGAGGAAATTGACAAAACTATCTTTCTTTAATAGTTGAGATGGTCCTGATGAAAAAAAGCTGCACCTAAAACCTCCAATGATATTTTGTGGCGAAGTACCCCATTCATTTTTAATATAAAGCAGATTCTAAATAAAGAATAAAAAAAATAACACAACACAGACACAGGGATATCACAGAAATTATAGTCTTGTAATTCAATGTATTCACATTACAACATCCACATGGTTCAGTTTGTGACAACTTCTAATGATCTTCAAATATATTCACTGTATGATACATAATACCAATATAGGCACTTCCAGTAAGTCTGGCAATATTGAAGCTACAGTATAGTGTCTAAATTACAAAATGGTAAAAATAAATAATGTATATCTAAAAGAGTTTTTGTAGTTTTAAAATGTCTTTACTGTACAGCATATATGTATATTGTACAAAATGGAGCATCAACCTGCAAGAAAATTACTATTATTATATTTTTTTTAACTTTTCACAAATACTGTGTATGTTGACATATTCGTCTTTGTGTATTACATGTGGTATAAGTGCAAGTTACTAGTGTGAAGAAAAAGCAATTATTTAACCATGTTTCAACTATATAAAAATACTAATTTCTCTTTTTTTCATCATTTTAAAGCTTGTTTGGTTCCCATGGTTACAATTATGCTACACGTGTGGATAAGTATGACACTAAAATAAAACCAATTAAGATGTGAAAAATACACTATCAAAACTGATCTACTCAACCAGCTCAAATGCAAGTACAGACTCAAGAAGGATGTGACAAGGGGCAAAATGCATACATAATCCACTCAAAAAAAAATTGCTCACTAGTATACTAACTTAGTGAACAGATCCCATCCCCCTTAAAGACAAGGGACCATGTGTGATGAATGCTGCTGTTACCAGTGAGGAGTGACCTGCCGGCTAAGTCATTGGCGGATCAAAAAGGAAGCACAAGGAAAAATATTCTATATGACCCTCAGCCAATAACAATTTCATCTGAGTATCTGAGAATAATTGAAGAAACTACTGGCTGCATCATTTACCCACCTCTACTTGTATGTAAAATTAGCACCACCCTCTCTTCTCAACAGTAGAAGCTATAGCCAAATACAGGTTAGGGTCACATTAAATGGAATAATTCAAATAGACATAGACACAGACACACACACTAACTTGCTCACTCACACACACTCTGTCTTTACTATATTTGAATATATTCACAAAGCCAGTGCTTTGGAGAGTTTCAGTTTATGTTATTATGTAATTCTACAACCTGGAAACTACAAATGGATGCAACATCATCCCATTGAATGATGACAAATTATAAAAAGCGCCTTCTTTTCTCATTCTGGACCACTTTAGTAGTATATATAATTATATTGCATTGAATAACTTCCCCATATAACATTGTTGATGTCTCATCAGTTATTATGAACCGTTATTATGAACAAGGCCTATAAGGGATGACTTGCAGGCAACGTACAGAAAACAGCAGGTGTGTTGTTTATAATATACAATGTTTAAGGCAACAACATGGGCATTAGAGGCAAAACAAAAATAATGAATGTTGTTCTGATTTAGTGATAGGACTGTGTGTTACTTGACTGTGTGTCTTTCCCCTCTCTGACCAGTGAGGCAAGCAATTATCCTCAACTGGTGTGCCCTAAGCTGCAGTCCCAGATTCAGATGTGCATGTAGGTCATAAGAACTGGACAAGATTAGCAGTGGGTGATTCATTACATATTGCCTCACTGCACGTATGTGTGACACAAAGTTGACCTGCAAAGTCAGTGTAGCAGGGCACTTTACTTTTTCAGCAAAATATCTACTTAGGGGTCTGTCAAACATGTTTTCTATGTAAATGTGAAATTATTAAAGCAAAGGAATTATTTTGCATCCTACTCAAGGTACTGTAGCATTTGAAATGTAATTGTTCTACCTCATTGCTATATTTCTCAGATGAAAGTCATGTGATCGAATGTGAGTGAAGTCTTCAATTCTCTCTCTTGTTGCAACCATGTCATGTTTTCATGTAATCACGTTGGGTTACTGATTGCATTTATTTTCCAAAAAAGCAATGGCCCACACAACTCACATGGACTAAATGTGAGTGACAGAACACTGGGTAAGAGTGAAACACACACTACTTCCATCACTGTCATCTTGGCCATTACTGAAAAGTCTACTTTACAGGGTTGTTCAACTGTCACATAAAGTTCAGCATTGTTCTGAGCCTTGTATAAACATTTTATCAAACTAGCTTACTATCCCTGCATTTGTTATCACGGTCCTCACGGGTGGTACACATGTTGACTTCATATATGTTAACTGTTGATGGTTTCCTGAGGGTTAAAGGTCAGTATCATTTGCAGGTATTTACATCATGAGGACCGTCTGATACATCACACTCTGAGTCCAAACACAGTCAGATAGTCATCAATTGAAAGATGGAAACTGTATTTCTTAGTCTACTTATGCAAATGGATTTTTTTTTGTTGGTTAAAGAGAGGATACTTTCTTCTTCGTTATAATGTAATGTATGGTTAACTGTGTGTGTGTGTGTGTGTGTGTGTGTGTGTGTGTGTGTCTGCTGTTTTTGACCTTATATTCTCCTAACACTTTGGTTCTGTGTATGTTCTGTGTACTGTGCATTCCATTTTTTGGCCTTCAACCCACTATTGCTTTGTCAGTGAAGGCCTCTAGACTACAACATTTGAAACCCTTTAATGACTATAATTACCTTGGAATAGAAATCCGGAGATGGCACATACAACCTGTGATCTGCTGAATTTATCATTTATGTCCTTTGCAGAAATATTGTGCATTTGAGTGTACTGCTTTAAACACGCAGATGTACACAAACACACAAACACACACATATACCGACCACACACACACACACACATATAGACAGAGTGTGAGGAGCATCACGTCTCCTTCCTTAAATTAAAGGTACAAAGTATTTAATTTGGCAGCAAATGTAGAACATAAAATGTATAATTGTTTGATTTCATACGCTAAAGCCTATGGAAGAGTGATTAATTTTGGCAGACGTTTGAAAGGAAGAAAGATACGCCGATGTTCCTCATTTGATTGACTCCCTTTATAATCCATATATAGAAAAAAAAACATATTATGGCCCGTGTGAGACCTCAAAAAACTCTTGCTAAAATTGAAAACACAAGTACAAGTAACTGTGATGTCTTATATATAATTGCATTCAGAAAATAATTATGTATAAATTGGCAGCAAATGTCTGCAGTCCTGTGTTACCACATTGGGTTGAGGTCTGTGCAAGCAGTCTTCCTCTTCTCTTGACAGTAGCAAAAGAGTCTGTATCCCAAAGTACACAAATAGTCCATGTATTGCAATTTTTGAAATATCCCTTTAAATGTTTGGTGAAACCACATATTCAGATAAAATGTGTAAATGCACAAAATTTCCCACCCTGTTTTTTTCGTGTGTTTTTTTTCTCTCTTCGTATAGGCACACATTTTCCCAAACATCTACAGTGTTGTGTCTAAGTGATGTGCTGGCAAAAAAAAACAGGAGTCAGTTGATAATAAGAAAACAAGAAATACTTCTTCTTCACGTCCTTGCCCTGACAGACTCCATTATTTTGCCATTGGGCTGTTTTCACTGTGGGTCCCCCTCCACTAGTTCCTCTGGTGGTTCAGAGTCTTCCTGAGGAGACACAGGCCACTCTACCTCTCCCTCCTCTGGATCCTCTCCCTCCACCAGCTCCTCTCTGCTGCCTGGCTCCTCCTCCTCCTCGTGAATGGCCAGGATTGGCTCAGCTACATTGTTTAAATGGGCGGACTCGGCCTGACCCTGGCCCTGTTTGGGAGCCTCCTCCGCTATCACCTTCTTCCACATCTCGTGGTTCTCCATCAAGTGATGGGTGATCTGGCAGAACACTTTCCTCCTCTTCCTGGAAGCTGCTTCCTCTGTTAAAAAAAAGTTTTTTTTTAATTTATTTAAAGGTGCTACGGGGAACTGGGAATGTCTTGCATATATCAGAACTGACAATGGAAAATGTTGACTTTGTTTTTGAAAGAAGACCATCAGGGTGCAAGGTATTCTATTTTGATCTAGTTTTTCCCTAATGCCTTTGTCATGGGTATGCTCACCCAGGAACTACAGTTGGCGTAGTAAAAATACTACCGCTTTTGTCAAAAGAGGGTGCAAGAATGAACACAAACCGAAAATTCCTTGGAGCACCTTTCAAAATGTCATTAAAAACGTTCCTCCTTCTATGCCCGGACTTACAATTAACCCATGGTTTTGTGTTTGACAGGGGTTGCACTATTATATACAAAAGCAGTTCCAAGTGCCTCCACCAGTGTCACTCACCAATTTTATAGCCATTTAAGCTATATCCCTATTTCCCTGTTATTCTGCTCATCAAACTAAAAGTAGTAAATACATTATTGATGGTGTGCAAACAAAACTTTTCCCAATAACCAGTGTCAGATACTGGTATTGTGTCACGTATCTTAGAGACAAGATTTTTAATGGATTTCTTTTTCCATTTAGTTTTTTTTACAATCACCTTATCCTTACTATTGTCTGTTTTAGATTGAGAAATCGCAGGAGGACTTCGCATTCATTGAATGTGTATTTTTTTATTTGGAATAAATATGAAAGTTGGAGGGGATGATGACAATGTTGCATAACAATAGAAACTCTCTGAAAACATCACTTCCCTCTGGCTTTCCCAGGAGTTAACATTAGATTCTAAATTCTGATTAGTGGCTTTGTAATCCAATGCTGAGGCTGGATGTATTTCTAAGATACAACATGCTCTACTTTACTTCCTATTGTTCAGTAGAGAAACCATTGTTTAATGTGATTATTAAAAAAAATGGTGAATGTCAGGCAATACATCACATTGTATAATCAAATTTACAGAAAGTAATAATAAATGGTAAACTAACCGCAACATTTTTATACAAAACCGGCCACATGTTCTCACTCGTGCCTCTACTTTAGGTTTATAGCTTTATTTCAAACTGTAATGCTTACGTGATGCTTCTGATCCGGTGGAGGTGTCATCCCCTGCAGTATCTTCCTCCTCCTCATCTTCCTCTGTCTCGTTCTCTGTGCTCTCTGGCTCCTCTGCCTCTGGGTTAGGCTCCACCCATCGCCCAGGTATGAGGCTGGCTGAGTCGTAGGAGTTGCACAGTGGCCCCACGATGTGTGTGATGAAGGATTCCTGGAGTTTGGCCAGCTGTGGTGCTGCCCGGTCCATGAAGGGGCTCACGGGAAGACCCAGGCTGGACTCCTCATCTCCCTAAATACAGCGTAACCCACATTAGTGCTCAAATTCTCATCAGCTGAATGAAAGCCAAGACATCGCATGATTCACATTTCTCTCCAAACACAGTATAACAAAAAACAGAGTCATTCAGGCACAGGAATAGACCAGTAGTCCTAAAGCCAGACAGCCTGACAATCAATGACTGCTTTACACCTAGCATGGATTTGTTCCCCTAAGGCAGTGGTGTCAAACATACGGCCCGCGGGCCGGATGCGGCCCGCGAGATGATTTAATCCGGCCCGCGACTTGTAGAGCACACATTTATGAGCATTTCAAAAAAAAAAGTAAGTCTCTAGCCCATTCCTGTGAGGAGATATGAATTTTTAAAGAAATAACCAAAATGCTCACTCCAGCCGCTAGGGGGCAGCCTAAATAAAAAAAAAGCACATTTTAGCAACGTGGGAAATGGTAAATGGCAATCTTGCTTCACCGCTATTAATGTTTCCTCCAGTGCTTTATGGCAAAGTAAAAACCAAAAAAATAAAAAATGAATAAAACAATTTTTATTTTTAGTGCTGAACAATTAATGTACTAGCAAGCGCGATGTGTCCGCGGCTCTGCACGTGCGAAACGAGCAGGAGCATGCTAGTGTAGGCCTACAAGATTTATTTCCTAATTTTCCATGCTGCTTTATTTTTATGTTTTAAATTGGGAAAAACGAATTCCAAAACAACCAATAACCTCTGTATTTAAAAATAAATCAAAACAGTAGAAGTTGCACTTTTATTAAATTTTATTTTGTACTGTCTGCATGTTTGCACAAAATGTGTCCCTGTACATATAGTAAACAAAATTGGACAACTGTAACGTCAGTGCCTGTTGTATTTGTGTATTCAAATAAACAGTTGTTTATTTCATTAGTGCATATTGGCATCTTTGAGCAAAATACCCCCCAAATTTTTGCTGCGGCGCTGCGCGCCGCACCTCCTATTCCCATGGCCAGCAGCAACCTTTACTAAGACATTTCCTGGGGGGTACAGAGATCCCTTGTGATCCGTGATAATGTAGGTTACAAATGTAGACTGAGTGATAAAGCATATTACTGAAAAACAAAGCTAGAGATTTGGAGTTGATGTACGTTATTTTGCCATTATTGTACTGGTCCGGCCCACTTGAGATCAGAGAGGCTGTATGTGGCCCTCGAACCAAAATGAGTTTGACACCCCTGCCCTAAGGCCATTACGAGAACTCTGTGGAAAAAACAACTATGAACTCCATAAAATAAAGTGTTGACAACAATATGCTGTTTGGTTGTAGGTGACATCAATGCATCTTGTATTTGAAATTAGTCATAAGCGTCAATGAATGTCTTTTACACAAATGCCTAAATTATATAATGGGAGGGCTCAGGGGCAGCAGCATGTGTGTTGTCTATATGACATCTGTATGAATGGGAACTAACAGACATAGCCCGGTTTCCTGGTTGCCTCGGTAACCGACTCCAAGTTTCATCCCTTGCACTATACAGTAGAACGCCTTTGTTCGTGCAGACCAGCGAGCTGCAAATGTGAAGCACATTGGGAGTCTTCCATTAGCAACCTGATGGAATCTGACAGGTGAGCGGATAAGTAAGTCAGTAAAACAAGCTCAAATAAATCAATCTATTTGGTTGTCCCATTATTGCCCCTATTATGTTTCTGAAAAGTGTCCTTGGGTTCCATGAAAGGCATGTATGTGTATCCATGTGTGTGTGTCCGTGTGTGTGCGTGTGCGTGTGCGTGTGTGTGTGTGTGTGTGTGTGTGTGTGTGTGTGTGTGTGTGTGTGTGTGTGTGTGTGTGTGTGTGTGTGTGTGTGTGTGTGTGTCTTTGGATTCTCTTTGGATTCTCTTTGGATTCTCGCCCGAACATGTATTGAATAGAGAAGGAGTTGTATCGCTTTGCTGGATTTTTTTCAAGGTTGTTGGTTTCTCAGGCCCGTCATTGTACCAGAACTAAATGGCAGTTGCCCGGGCACCCCCCTTACGTTACCACATCCAGAAGTACTAGGACTATTGTCACTGAAGAACATTTCTCCGACGGGCCTGCAGCACTCTGAAATTCCCCACATAGACCCTTGGAGTGGCTTGTAAACAAGGTAGTTGTGTCACCCAATTTAAGTAGCAGGCTACATACTGTAAGGGTTTGAGCCTGACCCAGAGGCAATTAGCAGAAATTAGCAGCCCTTCCCTGCCAATGTGACATTAGGCTAAAGGCTTGACTAGTTTTTGTTTGTTGCAGCAGCAGAGTATACTCGGTGGCCACTTTGTGTGGTACATCTGCGCATTCCAATTTAACTGCCTGAACATAAAGTCTACATTTGAAGTATAAAATGCTCAGTTTTTGTCATAGGGAACTTAATAAAATTATTTGTTTTAAGCATTGAAGTTGTAATTACTGGTGCTGTTTTACTGGACTGCATTATGCATATTTAGTCTAGCTGAACACTACCTCTATGGCCTCGATTGAGTTTTTGCATTTCTGACAATGTCAATAAAAACTGTACAGCTTTATCAACATGCAGAGCTGTTGTGTGGAATTGCAGTAGATTGTATTAAAAATTAGGCCATGATTACACATGATTTTTCTTTACTAGCATAAAGCGAAACATAGGCATGTTAATCATTAGCCTATTTTTACTGTAAAAACTACTAAAACACCTCTACTGATACATGAATCTTAAAGTGTGTGTGTGTGTGTGTGTGTGTGTGTGTGTGTGTGTGTGTGTGTGTGTGTGACACTTTAAGTAATGATGTTAAGGTTTATGCTAAATCCATGGTTTAGGATAGGGATGTAGTTGTGGTGCATCAGGGACAGTCCACACACCTGTTCATAGAACTCATTGACAATGCCCTCCGTCCACTGCAGGTGAAGGTCCTTGTGCTTGAGAGGCCCGTTGATGTCAGCCAGTTTAATGCACATCTGGCACACCAGCAACCTGTCATTCTCGTTTGTCCAATCGATACCTGTGGATGGATCATCACCCACCTATAGGGGATCAACAAACAGATATGTTGATGTTTAACATTTTCAAAGATGTTGACAGACATAGCATGCGGTATATGAAGACATAATGTAAATGTCAGGCTATTGATCTGCTGTTCAAAGATTGTGGATTCATATTCATGTCTAAAGGTTTTACTAATCATAGACAAGACTCACAGCAACTCTGTGTTGCACTGCGGATGAGAAGATAAAAGCAATAAGAAGTTACGAACTTTCAAATGTCCCTTTTACCTGTTTAATGAGGTACATTAGCACTTAGCATAATATTGAGAGGTTACAATCATATGCTTCAAATAAGTGATGAGCTCTTACAAGTTCTTCTCTGAAAGAAACCAGTGAAATTTCTGATTAATAACATTTCTATGGACCTGGCAACACTTACACCAAATCTCAACACAGTTTCATTTTTTTAAACTTGGATTAATCTCAACATAGTTTAAATTCATTTTTCATTTCTAGGTAGTATACTTAATGAAATTCATATGTTGAGAAGAAGGACGACTGACTCCCAGAGTCTTAACATTCTGACCTAATAACTCAGAAAGCTGAAGAGATCAGGTGCAAAACTTGATGGGTACTTCACAGAAAGCGCATTTGCTTCCAAGAAGAGCAGAGCCGAGCAGGGTGCACTGCAGTGTGAGAAATTGCTCTTACTGTTGTGACCCAGCCAGCAAGCTCAGAGCTGGCTGACAGGCCCTGGCCATCAAGCACCACCACTGTACTAATACTCACAATGGAAAATCCCAAGGACCTCAAATCTAAAGCCAACATTCTGTTTGCACTTAAAGCAGTAAGTGGAAAGCTGCGGGGCGCTTTGTGTTGTTGACTTGTGCTGAATGTACTGCAAGTGCTGCAATGTTCTGCGCAAATAGACATGTTCCTTGAAAACCACTGGATATTTTCCATTCAATAGAACTTTTCTTTTCAATATTATTAAAACTGAGGTCAACCTTAAATGACAATATCTTTATAAACCTTATAAACCTTTCAGTTTATATTGGAGGATTGGATTTGGAAAATCCCAAACCTCTAAAATTTGCTTAAAGGTGCTGGAAGCGGAATGGTTCTTTTAGCTAACTTCCTGTCAGTTACTGCAGTTAGCAGTCCCCACGCTCGTCCTTACGTCACCACATTAATGCACTGTGGTCTTCAATCAGCGAGTTATCTAGCACCATCTCAGATAAATAATTGTGATAAAACATGATAAAAACCATCAAAACAGACATTGAGACCATGAGTGAGACGGGTGTCGGTTTGTAGCGTTCTCTCTTGTGATTGGATATTAATTTCGAGATCCGACAAAAAGTTTATTTGCCGATTACATGCAGAGCAGCTGACTGAGAGATCAGCTTTATGAAACGCGCACATTATGTAAGTGATCACTGTATGAATAAAGAACGATTTAACACTTATATTAACATAAATAAATCACTTACTTTAAGTTACAGGAAAATAAACAATTCAGGGGCTTTGATGTTGTCAAATCGACATTTTCAATGGATTTAACGCTTCATATCTAGCGTGCATATTTAATTTTCAATAGTTAATGTCAAACAATTGTTTTGTTTTTTAGACCTACCTTGGCATTGAACTCAGCTAGGAAGTCAAAGTGCTTCTTCAGGTCAGTGGCCAGTATTGCCTCAATGACCAAAAAACGGAAACGCTTAAACTCCACGTGGTCCAGGTTGACCAGGAAGTTGTACTCTGGCCGTGACATGAAGAGGTTCCAGGCTGAGGCAGCGTGGTGGTTTTCCAGAACCGATCGATCGTTGTAGAGCACCGCCTGTAAACACACAAACACTTAACATTTACATACACAAATTACATACACGTAAATGCCTAAATATGAATTCAGAAATCATACATCATCACATACAGTACCAATAACAGAGAGACTGAATCATGATGTGGGTGAACCACTATACTACTTTGCTTCTCTCTGATTGAGAGGCAATACTTTCAGTATAATAACTGTATGTCTAGACATGCAGTGAATGCAATTTACAGCTTCACAACATTACAAATCCAACCTCGACACCTGTCAATTTTGGACACACAATGTGAGAGCTAACAGGTAATTGTCTGAATACACAGTCAATGACTCGCTTCATCTTTGCCAGTGCAGTTTGGCAGTGGAATACAAAAGTGCAAGAAAATCACCAATGAAATGATAGACTCTATTGATTACAGAGAATGATTGTGTAGCGAGAGTACCTGTGGGGCGCTGGTGGCCACGAGGAAAGCATTGGTCCGCCCAGGGTGGTCGTAGTCGTGCATTGCGGCAGCAACATAAAGTGCCATGAGCTCCAAAGCAGGTATGAGGCCGGACAGGCAGCCATAGCCATCTTCTGACACAGTGTAGGTCTTTGAGACCAGGTAGCCCATATGACTGTGCGTTATTCCACTGTCAGAGTCTAGCCACGGGGGAAGGGACAAAGTAAGGATGGTTAAGAGCAGAGTGGCAGAATTTACACCAACCTTAATACTGTACTTCCATATGCACACATACACTGACACACACACACACTGACACACACACACACACACACACACACACACACACACACACACACGCACACACACACACACACACACACACACACACACACACACACGCTTGAACATTCAAATCCACTTATATGTGGATCAAAGGGATGGCCCTAGTAAGGCATACAAATGAGGTTATGGAAATGTGGGTGAGAGAACTCTAATCTTCCTGCAATTTCATGCTGTTCCAGACTTCAAATAGTGTTTGGTACGTAAATGAAAGTGCCAAAAGCCTGGGAACGATAAGACAGACTGTGAGTGGGATAAGAACACACACACTCCTTCAGGTTTGATGTACTGACATTAATGGGATGGCTCACAGGAGAAAGGCTGCAGGCAGAAGGAATAAATAAATAAATAAAAAGTCTGGCCTATATATAGAAAGTATTTTTCTTCAACCTAACTTGATGTTCTCAACTTCAAACATGCTTTCACATACACGCCAGCTCCCCCACCAGGACATGCAAATGTCTGCATGCATGTACTGACACACACACCTGAGTCACTGGCAGAGCCATGGTCAGTAATGAGGCTGGGCAGACCAGGTACAGCCTGCGTAGTGAGGTACCAGACCGCATGAAGCACATCTGTGGCATGGACCCTGTTGTGATCTGGATTGGGAAGGTAAAAAACAGGTCTGTTCAGTGTGTGCCATTTTTTTTCTCCACCAGGATGCACTGTTGGGCTGCTTGTGTTTCTTGTAGCAACATGACGGCTCCTATATGACTAGGAATTGAACAAAAAAAATTCGGTATGACATTTCCCTCTAGTGGCAGGTATCATTATTGCAGCTGCAAACATTATTTTAGGAAACACTGAGGTGAAATTAAAACTGTAAGAGGGAGAGAGATGTTCAAGCTTACATGGTATGTCTCTGTACCCATTCTCAAGGGCGTGGAAGTAGTTCATGAATTCTTTGACAGGAATCTTGAAGGTCTCAAACAGGCCAGTGTCTTCAAAGAGCCTGTAGGAGACCTGGAAGACAAAGATAAAATAGTCAGATAGTGTATGAACATTTCGATTGCTAGGCTTGGATAATCAACACATCACATTTGAGAGGGAAACAATAGCGAGACAAATAATCATAACCAATGCATATGGTTAGGTGTGTTTTAGTATAAAGAATTATGAAATTATATTTAAGTCTACTCAATGATGAATGCAATGACAAATAATGTAACGTAGTCTTTTGGCACATTACTATTCCACTCGAGCATTTTTTCTCTGAAATGTCGTCCTAATCCTAATCAATAGATGTATTGACACTCTGACTGACCTCTGAGCATTGGTGCTCTCAGATGTGCTCACCTGACTGAGGATCCGCCCACATTTCCCATTGGTCTTCTCCATCATAGTGAAGATGGGGAAGTTCCAATTGTTTAGCTGACTCATCAAAGGATCTAAGTCCTCCATTAATAACGGCTCCGGAGCCAGAATTGGATTGTCCTGTACGAGTGACACGTGATGAAAAGTGTTAAGAGCAAATACAGATGCAACGTAATTCATGTATGTTCCAATATGATGTGGTGTGATCGTGCAATTATTGAGTTTCATTAACATAATGAAACTGTATTACTGGCATTACTTCAGCCATGCCTAACCTCAGGAGGTATTAGTGAGTGGAGGATGACATTCTGCACAGCGTTTTTTCCCTCCTCTGTGTCCTGCTCCGTATGTGCTACATCACTGCTATCACTGTGGTTGGCTTCGTGGGTGCTTTCATAGTCTGATGACACGCCCACTTGGTCCTCGGCTAGTAAGAGAAAAAAACAATAAAGAGATGTCACACTGCTGTTTCAAAATCAAATCTGCAGAGTTCTATTGGTTAATCCACTTTTCTCTCATTCTGGCTTGTTGGTTCTTTTCTGCATTTCTCAGAAAGAAAGTCATGCAAATTGTGAGTGTTCCTGTTCGTTAACATTGGCACATGTCTGTGTTGTGCTGCCTGCCACACACAGCTTACCACCAAACATATCTTGGAGGAGTGTGTCTGGTATCAGAAAAAACTGCAGTGTCTGCATTTTTCAAAGCTGGAATTTCTAACTGCTTGGCTGCTGAATATTAGTGCAAAATTGGGAATGTTTAAATAATTTTCTTTATCTGTGCCAGTAAGTGGACTTAGACCAAAAGCTGATGTTTAACCTTAAGCTGAAAATGATCCTGAAACCAGTGTCGTAGTCAGGATAGACATAAATCGAGAATAAGTCATGACCAATGCCAGTGTTTTGAGACCGAGACAAGAACAAGATCAATGTGAGTCCCACACTGCATGACACACTTATAATAAAATGTGGGACATGGGCCCTCCTCACATTGATCTGAAAGATCCAAAATAATACACCCATAACAAACTAAGATTCCTTTATTCCCCCTCTTTTAGCACATATTATATACATACTGTATGCGTATACAGTATGTATTAAGTGGCATCCCCGCAGGTGTGGTCTTAAACTTCAAATCCTCTTTGTCTGAAACTGATACGAGACTAAGTAAGAATGCTGAGATGATACTGTCTGAGACCTTAAAAAGTGGTCTTGAGAGAGTGCTTTGGAGTAGTAAAATACTGCCTAAAACTATCACGATTTGACATCACAATATCTAGGATAGCTGGGTTATGTATGGACAACCAAAGAGATAAATACAGTGATCCAGGCACATAACACAGTGGAACTATCTGCTTGCAAAAAATCTGTGACGCCAATACAAAATACCTGACTTAGAAGAAGTAATTTATGTGTTTGGGGTTTTATGCAGCTGTACCGTATAGGACATACAATTGGTTCCAATATCAGCACATTGTTAGACAGTCTTAAGGAGATAGACACTGTGATACTATACTCTATATGCCCATTGACACTCTTCTCTTCTTTTTTTTTTTTTTTTTTTTCTAAGATATTTTTTGGGCATTTTTATGCTTTAATGATAGTGCAGAGAGACAGAGGTGAAATGGGGCAGAGAGGGGAGTGACATGCACAGAACGACCGCGGGCAGGAATCGAACCCGGGTCTGCTGCTGGGCTCGGCCCGGGGGGAGACGCCCTACCAACTGAGCTAAGGGTGCCCCACTCTTCCTATGCTTCTTGGAGATAGTGGTGGATAATGATAGAGAGACAGGAGATTGATAGCATACCTGACCGTGGTATCCTGTCTCCCTTGTCTATGGAGCCCTCCCCATGGCTCAATCTGATGTATGGTCTCCCACAGCTGTAGACAAGAGGGGTTTGACAGGTTAGGGATAAAGTGCACAAAAGGGAAATGTTTCATTTAACTCCATAGCGTATGACATCCCCTGTTGCAATGCTATGATATGTGCAGCTGTTCTTTCGGCATCTTTCAAATTCGGCATATGTGTGTGTCAGATTCAATCAACTGCAATGAGGATTTCCGAGAAGAGCATGGTCAACCTTAATGCTAGAGATTAGATAACGAAAGACAGTGTTACATGTCCAAAAACAGATTGTTATCGAGGTGAATTTTAGCCAATGTCATTAACATCCAAGGGTGTATTGAAGTATTTGCTAATCTAATGCAAGATTAGGTTTTGTAGTTTTTCTTGGATGAGATTCAACTTAAACTATACTATACTGTGAGAAACGTTGTTGTTCATGATGTTGTGGATCCTCCATAGATTTTTTATTTGGGCAGAATACATTTTTAATAAAATAGGCCAGACCACCAAATCAACAGAACATGTTAAAATATAAAAAACACTGGACAAGTGCAGAATAGCACATGTGTGTGTTTCTCTGTAGGAAGCAAAATGTCTGTAGCTGCGCCAATGAATTGGGAATCATGCCATCATCTACATCTGTCTTTGATGTCTAACCAGTCGGCAGAAGTTGTCAAAAGGAAAAAAAAACTAATGGGATTCCTACTGTGCTGTCCCCACATGAAACAGACGTTGTGCAGATGCTCCGAGAAAATACCCATTAATGAACTTAATGAATGCGCACAATAGCACAATGCAATGAGAGAATAAACAACAAAACAAATTCGAAACAGTTGCCGGTGTACAGGCTCTGTTGTTAATGACTCATTGGAAATCAAGCCCTGCTCAGCCACTGGAACAGCTCAGTGCCAGCCACAATCTTAAGAGGCAAATGAAAATATCCCCATGTATTGACTGGCCTGTGAATCAAACCGCCAATGTGATCTCTTACGGAATGAGCTTTGAGCCGTCTCGCTCTGGTTAGTTAGCCGTGTGACACCATGGGGAGCCTCCTGAGCTGCTCTCAACAGCTTTTCCATGTTTCTCCACCGAGGCCTCTGTCAGGCTGCTAGGTGGTTCCAATTAAAATACCTCTCCCTAAATGTTGTAAAACCTGCCTTCTCAGGGCAGGAAATGCCTGCCGTTAGAGCATGGTGTCACAGGGAGCACAAAGGCCTGTAGTGTGTCTATCTCCTTCTGATAAATTGTTTCTTGAACACTTTCGAGGTGTACCCACCCTGCCTAATGGTCCTGAGGCCCCAACAAAGGGTGTTCTGTTGTGTTTGCATGGCCAGGTTGGACCACTGTGTCTAATGCCTAGCAGGTGTGGAATATAAAATAGTTTGATAGTTTGGCGGGCGAACAGTTAGTACATTATTGTCAGGGGGGTCTAGGCAGGCAGCAGCAGCAGCAGCAGCAGCAGCATCGTTTGGCTTAAAAGGTTTACTTTTAATGAAAGTTATAGAACTGGCAGACACTCATCCTATTCTGCTAATGCAGCAGAATGGCCCCAGCGACTGACATTGAGCCTTCAGCACAGAATGTAAATAAGAAGGCCGGCCCTTTTCACAGGAGTAATCTGTCGGTCGAGTTTCAAGAGACCCTGCTTTTATCGCAAAAAGCAGTGTAATGACAGTAATTTAACTTTCCCAGTGAGATATACCGACAGTACGAAGACAAAATACACACACCTGTCAAGGTTCTTTCATCCCCTTTTTCCTGGAAATTATGTTTTTATACGATGACTTTGTTTTGCCTAATACCTTTGGGAAATTTTCACTGCTGCCTCCAAATATGTCCAGTCAATGAAACATCCTTGACCCCATGGTATGGTTAGATTCAAACAAAAAATACACTTTGGTTCAGGTGAAGAAAAGATTATGGCTTTGGTAAACTATTGAAAAAGCAAACGCGTCCTGTCAGGTGCTGTTTAAAAAAAAAGTTTTAACCAAAACCCAATTATTTTCATCTAACCTTTACCAATAATGTGAGTGCCCAAACTTTGCCATCAAAACATGAATTCAACTTAATTTTTTACCAGCAGATAATGTCCTATTATTGCTAATTATCTTTTACATTTATGAATTAATAATCTGATCAAATTCCCAAATGGATTAAATTGCTATTTTAAATGACTTGTTTTGTGTGATGGACAGACCAACAAAAGTCGTGCATTCACTCTTACGGAAGACTCACAAAACAGCAAACATTCCCATAGGAGAAGCATTAAACTGTGATTTTATTGTTTCTATATCAAATGACTCTGATGATTAATCGATTGTCAACAGATTCATTTTCTGTTGATTGACCTATTAATAAATCAACATATCTTGTCAGCTTTGGATAGGTTCTGTAAAATCCATTTGTGTCTTTGCAGATACTTGTATTAAGTAAAATAAAAATCGCAATTCCTCATTATGGTTACATAAAACGTAATTAAGGTAGCATTGACCTTCCTTCAAACCCTATTAGTTGTAAATGAGCAGTGTTTAAACATAATTTGTAGGAGACAGGGTAGTTTTGAATTCTTTAAAGGACTAATCAAAGGCCAAAGGTCAAAATTGGGTTTCCTGCTTTTCCACATACAAATGAAGCCAAAGTGAATTATCAACAGTCAATTAGGAGTCTTTTCTCTGAAGTACAACATGACTCCTGTTCTAACCCACTCACTCACACACAAGCATCTTGGCATTCTCCAGTATAAAACCCTAATCAAGTTAATTATCCCGCAATAGGAAACACACTGTATAAATTGCAACATTGTCTGCTTTCTCTGAAAACAGCCGTGCTGCCTCTCCTCCTCCCCATGTTGCTTATCTTAATGTTTGGAGGCATGCAATAAGCTCCGACTGGCCTCTGCTCGCTCTCCTCTCGGCTGCAGTTCACTCCCCAGATTTTATACTCAAGCACTCACAGCAGGTTGACAGATTACCTTTGGTTCGAAGCCCAAACGGACAGTGTCCAAGCCACGATAAACACAGCAGCCATTATTTCTGCTTCCAGTAATCTACCTACTCTGGAGCCAGATGACGTGAAGAAGATAACAGTACAGTGGCCGGCGCTAAGGGAAATGGAAGGCATTCATTCGGCCTCTTTTTAACCAAGTCTGTACGATAAAAAAGAGACGATATTGTATAGCTTTGAAGTTTGGTGTTATTTCTCCTTAACACCGTACGTCACCGAGAGCTGACATGATGGAAAAAAGGGAGGGAGGCAAAAAAAGAAGCCTAATGTCCTAATTAAGATTGTACAGATTTGATGATGGAGCAGAGAGAAGGCAATTGAAGCCATGTGTTTCTCCCAACCTCTCCTCTGTTTGCACTCTCTCCTTCCCTCTTTTCTCCAACCATTTCTGCCTCTAAGATGTTAGTGATTTCCTATAACTGTAAATAAATGAATGTGTTTATCTATCTTCTATATATTTAAAGGGATACCATTGACAAATAACGGCTACAGTACTTAAATTATAAAAGCACTCTCATGTCCTTATCAAAACTTGAAATATTTTAGTTTAAGCCCACTTGGGGGATGATATGTTAGCAGCATGTTGCTTACTTGGAGACCAAACAAAAGCAAGTAGTAGGCAGGGGTCTGTTGAAGTGACTTTGCTCGACATTTAAGCCTTACCACCTCTCTTTTTCTTTTAAGGCATCTGGATAAGTGCCACATGCCTATAACAAAGTGTTACTCAGAAGAGAGCCCTCTCAGCTGCAGTAAACCAAACCCAGATAGGCTCTATGCTCTCCCAATTGTGTCTGCATAGCCCCTGCCAGAAGAAGCAGCTGTGACAGTGTGTGTGTGTGTGTGTGTGTGTGTGTGTGTGTGTGTGTGTGTGTGTGTGTGTGTGTGTGTGTGTGTGTGTGTGTGTGTGTGTGTGTGTGTGTGTGTGTGTGTGTGTGTGTGTGTGTGTGTGTGTGTGTGTGTGTGTGTGTGTGTTAATTGTGGTGTTCTGGTGACTGGGGGAGAGGCCCAGGTGTTTGTTTATACTCCCACCACCATAAGTGGCCATAGCTGCAGACAGCTGCTGGGCTTCAAGACCGGGCGACAGGTTTTTGTGTACAAGAGCTGCTCAGTGCTCCTAACATTTACAGTACTTGTTCAAGTATCACACTGTCTTTGAGCAAACAGACCCAAACAAGCCGCTGATGGATGCAGCCCACACAGTAGTTTAGAGAGCAATAAACAATATCATTTAGAACCAAAGGTGGAATAGAAAGTAGTAATCAGTTGTAGACCTTGGTGTTAGTTCTCCAGTATGTTACATTACATTTACGATATGGATCAAATGTAATGTAAGATCTATTACAGTTTTTCAAAAGAGGTGTAAAAGACAGATGAATTAATGTACGTAGTATATCATTATTATTTTTATGATGAGTAATACATACTATGATTTAATTTACATGTCAAAATGTTTTTGTTTCGTTACTATGATTTTTGAGGGTAGGCCAGGAAAACTCTGGACACAAGTGATATTAACTTTTGTGTTTGTATCATGTGTAATAAGCTATTTAAATGTTTTTCTCTGCATGTCCACATCCCATGTTGGATTGCATTTATTTTTTTCGTATTTGCATTCTTTTTCTTCTTGAGAATGTCAATGTTGTTATATATATATATATACATATACATATACATATACATATATATATATATATATATATATATATATATATATATATATACATATATACATATATATATATATATATATATATATATATATATATATATATATATACAGTAGATTATTTATGAGACAATGAATACAAATCAAACATTTGCCATGGCAGACACACAATGTAACAGTTATGTTGTCCATATACATAAAGATTCCTCCTTGTTTACACATTTTGTCTTATATATAATTATTCAGAAACTGATTCTTAATAAATAATTAAAAACTGAGAATTTGCCCAAAGAATGAGGAGGTGGGTGGGTCTTACTAACTAATCTTCAACTAAACCAATAAAAGGATTTATTTAAGTATGAGGATGTCAAATTTCACAAAGAGTTCTTTGAAAGAATGATTACTCTTGAAAGTGTATAGTCTTGGAACTTGGACACAGACACAAGTGCAAATTTGTCTGTAGAGTGTTAAGTGCTGTTCAATTATCTAAACGGAAACCTCAGAATGTGCTTTCTTAGTGGTCAGCAAAGAATGTCCGCAATGCCCACACTGATATGTGCAAAATGTGAAGGGAAACTCACACACAAAAACATAACACATGTATTCTTTTCAGATTTTGCCACCCAGGGATGACAAGACCTCCTTCCTCCATGCAGCTTGCACACATACTTATGTTCAGCCCAGATGATATATACACACACAAACAGATACAAACATTGTATTTCTGTATATAAAGTTAATAATTTGATAACACTAAACAATACACGGCTAAAAAAAAGTGCTTGCAACTCGAACAAAGGACCTCCAAAGTCTAGGATGTTTTCTCCCATTCAGCCATAAGAGAATTAATTAAGTTGGGGGCACTGTTGGCCACCATTCAAATTCCCCCAACAACATTTGAAGGGGTTATGGTCAAGGCCCTGCGCACGGAAACCGGGAACTTTTCTCCAAAAAACAATTTCTTTAAGGGTCTCGTTTGTGCATGGGGCAGAGTCAAACTGAAACAGGAAATGGCCTGCCTCAACTTCCAGCTTTTTTTTGCAATGACCGCATTTAAGCAAACTATTGTCTAAAATATCACTGTACATTGTAAGACTTTGGATTTCTACTTTATGGTTTGGCCCCTTTATTCCAATTATGGGAACATCTAAATTCTTTTGGCACAATACTGTATTTATGGTAGCAGTTTTTTGTACATCAAAATCAACACATTCACATTCATATATTAGTTTACTGCACATAATATTTGAATCCAAAACCCCATAATTAAATTGCCATAACTTGAGTGAAAAGTGTGTCTATCTACCCTGAGCTACAGGCATCATCTGGATGGCTAGTTAGCGTGTTTCCCCAGGCAGCTTGGCTCAGACAATTACTTGTGAAAACAGGAGCCACATGTTTTTTACGGAACGGTTCAGTTTTCCAGTACAGTTACAATTAATAAATTAATATATTGTTTATAGCTTCATGAAATAAATCTCCTCACAACAAAAAATACAAAAAAATTATCCAAAATTGACAATAGACTCATGGATACAAAACATGGATACATTCATTTGAGACAGACCACATTTAACATAAGCTGTACGGATGCATATACACACACCATTATACAAAGTAAAAACAAAATAGCCAGTAACCTCCTTCACTTAACAACATACACCTTTGGACAAACTTTAGGCACACTTACTTCGCTGTGATTTGTCTTTATAATTTACAATGTCACTTATCTACCTTATACCAAAACTTATTCTGGAAACATCACATTTCTGCCAAACCTTCTACCTAAAATTAGTTTCTAAATTAATCTGAGGTGGGAAATAGGCCATGCAACTGCAGAGTAACGGCTCATTTTACATCTACAACAGCTAGTTTAAACAATCGCTGACAAGTTTTAGGGGGTTTACAGAGGCAGTGGGTAAGTTCTTATCGTTCACTCAGTTCTGAATCTAAAATGTGTAGGGAAAACCAAGTTAATGAGATGTATGCTGTCTGTACGAGGTTCAAAGAAATTGACAGGTTGTAGTTTTGTTTTTTTGGAATTATTATTAGAATGGAAGTTACTGGCCTTATAGATATAGAGGGATACATCTATGTTTTTCTGTACGTCTGCAAACAAACAAATTCGACCAAACACAAGTTATCGTCATCATTTGAAATTGTATTGTTTGAATCCAAGCAGGCTGTTTGCAGCGTGTCTTTGAATCAGACACCAGAAAAGTATTTCTGAAGTTCTTCAACACATCAATAATTCAGCCCCAGCTTTAGTTTGGAGATCAGAGACAGCTCTCAATGTTTGAATATTAAACCACACGCACACGCGCACACACACACACGCACACACACACACACACACACACACACACACACACACACACACACACACACACACACACACACACACACACACACACACACCTTCATGTACTCACTGTCCCCCTGGTTTGACAAACCGCAGGCATCTGTGATGCTGCTTTGTAGCTCAGAAAAGCCCAGTAGCGTCTGTATTTGCAAACAAATGCTGGCGTCCATCAGAAGACTTTCATGCCAGTGACACAAACTCAACAGGGAAGAAAGTGAATAAGGTAGATGAAACGCGAGGAGTCTCACTTGTCGAGACATAGTTAATATTTTAAAGACAGAGAGCCCATTCTGTCTAGTACTGCTTGTTCACCCACATAATGAAAACACTGTATGCACGATAACTCATATTTAAGTACACGGGAACACGCACAGCTGAACATTTTCAGGCTGAAACTCCATTTTCTTTCACCCCTTTGAAATGTATAAAATACATTATTTCCCCTGAGCTGCTTTAGGATAATCCAAACATAACGTCACAGTAATCACAAAGTAATTGTAAGGAATGCAATCTCTGCACTGATCACAGAAAATGATGCAGAAATATTTCTCCTAGTAATGACTACTCTAATAAACTAGGACCCGTGTTTATTCTAAACTCAAAACATTAATGTGATTTACTAGCAAAACAAAAAACAGCACGAACCACAGTTATTTGTTAGGTTTTTCAATAATATGTGACGCTCGTGTCCTGACATGTCTTCTGATTCACTGCGTTTGCATTAGTCCTGTGTGAACACAATGGAACTAGCAGGTCATATTTTCTAAACAGCTTTTGTGAAACAAAATTCAGACAAGGGCATAAACCCAACACAAAAATACATGCTTCCAGGCACACACAAACACTCAACACCTCTCTCCCCAAAAACTACCAAAAATCTTCAAACACTTGCTTAAAATCACACATTGTCCATTGCATCACATGCATAAAAATCTATTTCTCAACTGCGTAGCCTTAGTCTCGTGCTATCATCAACTCTCAGCACTAATGTGTGTCTTAGTTATTCAGGTTAATGCATTCGCCTGCGGGGCATATTCCACTCCAGCTCCCATTGCACACACATCTCTTTCCAAACTGCTGCCCCATTACTGTTCACTCATGCTGATGTCTTTGTCATAACTACAGCCAGACCGCTGGGTATAAACCTCTTCATAGTGATGTGTCACACTGTGGTAGCAGTTGGAGTAGTCCTCCTAAAAGCTCCCTTAAGTACCACAGTTGTGTTTACCTACAGTACAATGTGGCACAATAGGATCTTATTAGTATATTTGAAAACACAAAATACTAGGGCTTTGCTTCAACCAATGACGTCGTTTACCCGTATTTCTACTTTTAGGGAAAGAAAATAATAATAGGGCTTGGAAAAAGCAAGGACACCGGGGACTGCATTTGAAATCAAGTTTCAACGGAAAAGGAGGGGGATATGCTGAGAGTTTATAGAGCAAAATAAGAACACAACATCAGTCATTAAAAGCAATAGCTCAGGTACCTGCAAGTGAGTGTTTCATGGTAGGGTTTGATGCTGGCACTGCGGCCCCTTTGGACGGGCCCAGGCTCAATGGTGGGCAGGCCTGTGGCGGAGGTGGTGGTAGTCCAAGTGGAAGAGATCCTCCTCAGAAGACCTGGGTGGAGACTCCGCCTAATACGCTGTGTGCACACACACACACACACACACACACACACACGCACGCACGCACGCACGCACGCACGCACGCACGCACGCACGCACGCACGCACACACACACACACACACACACACACACACACACACACACACACACACACACACACACACACAGGCAAATATATGTATTGATACACACATAGTAAACACTACTGGAAAAGCCATCTCATCACTTTTGTGTAAGGGAATAAAATCATCATCCAAATCTAACATGGCTGTAGTTGTGTTCTAAAATTACTACCACCTCTGAGATAAAATGTGTTCATTTGTTTTGCCTGCAGTCCAATGCATACTTTTTGATGATACAGTTGTTTCTCCTGAATTTGCCCAAGAAGAAACAAATGATGGAGATCACACAACCATGAAAAGTTTTTTTTTATTGAGGGGAGACTTATTTTTCTTCGCTGGATCCAAAGAGATTCACCACTGTGGGCATCCCTGACCGCAGGATATTGGCAGGCAGCTGTGCCAATGGTGCCTCTCATGGTACATTATTAGATATAATGTCAATATTGCATTGCACAGATACACTTCATCATAGGAATTCTGCCTCTCATGCGTTCTCATTCTTTCTGTTAGTCTCTTTTGTCTCGGTCCTTCTTAGTCTCTTTCTTTATCTGCTCTTTTTCTCTGAGATTCCCAGTGGCCTGTGCCCTTGTTAAGCCTCCATCTGTTCAGTGCCATGCAGCAGCTTGGCACAGCAGCACCAAACATGGCAGCCTCTCTCGCTCAGTCTACTGCGTGGTGACCTAGTAACGATCGCCTTGGAATTCTCAATGAGACTATACACAGCAAAGTGTCATATATTGAGAGCTAGCTCACACACACAGTATGGATGTCACTTTAGTGGGTATTTCAGACTAGGGCCCGACCGATATGGATTTTTGGGTGCCGATGCCGATGCCGATTATTTTCTGAGAAAAATTGCGATAACGATTAAATCGGCCATTTTTTTTTTTTTTTATCCCATAAATATTATTGAAAAAATGTACTTTTTTGAACCCTTAAATATAAATACTTGTTACTGTCAATAGGTGTACAGGAACTTTTTATTTATTGAAATATGCATTATCTAAAAAAAAATAAAGTGTTACAAATATGTCTAAAGGGACATGACGCATTTTTAAACTCAGACATTAAGCATTTTATGTAACTGCACCCAACCCTCTGATACTCCCTCCCTCCAAACATCAGCATCTCAGACTAAATAAACTCATTCAAAAGTCAACTCAAAACTCACCTCTTTCAGAAAGCATAATTACACCGGACTCCACTCCAAACCTTATCTTTAATTTGTCTGTATTTTGTTTTCTTTTTCTATAAGTATGATTTTATATATGTTTGATGTAAAGTGTCTTTGAATGATCTCCAATAAAGCACTTTATACATTCTATATAATAACTATAGTAATATCAACTACTATTAACAGTCAAGAGATGACCAATGACTCTGCTATTGGTGTCAGGGGGAACTGTCAAGTGTGAATTAATCCAATGTATTACAACACACCTGCTGCTGCTGTTAATATGCTATAAGGCTACCTCCGGGGCAGCAATGCATCTTACTCAACATGATTGCTTAAAAAAATTAAAAAATAAAAAATCGGCAAAAAATCGGCGGCCAATTTGCCGATGCCGATTTTTCGGAGATGTGCTATAATCGGTGCTATATATCGGTCGGGCCCTATTTCAGACTGACATTTACCATAACCTTGAATAATATAAACGGGAAACTTTTCTGATTTTAGCATGTGCTGTATTCAGTTGCTCACTGACCGATTTGAAAACTCAAATGCATACTTTACGAAAGTTGGGGGTCTTCTCCAAAAATCCCGTGCTTGACGGTGCTAATGATTTTTGTACATTTCATACTACAATTTCATTCAAATATGTGTTGAATTCAGGAATTTGATAGTGAAATAGTGGTGCTATGATATGATTTTACAGCACCATGGTTTGATTCTTTAATGAAAGCCCTGCGCCCAGACACACACGACAAGAGCAGAAACACACATAAAACATACACACACATAAAACACACACACACATCGCCATCTGCAACAACACGCAAAACCAGGCCATTCTGACAAAAAAGGAATGGAAAAGAAATTACAGCTGATCCCTGCTGCAGCCAAGGTTTATTTAGGATTTAACTGGACTTATCTCTCTAACAGTTTAAGTGAGGAAAAAATTAGATCAATGTAACTTCAAACATTATACAATGCAGTGTTTTTCTTTGCAGCACAGAGAACATGGCCCTGGATTGGACAGAAAACTAGCTTCAGAAAAAGTGCTTGAAAGAATCAGTATGCAACACGATGGACATCAAACCCTTCGCCAGGAGGCAGAAAAGCCAGCGCAGGGCTTTCCACTCTCCACTGCATTAACTACCTCCACTCCTGCTGCCATTCTCCTCGTGGGCAGTTAGAGCCGAGCATGGCGTCTCTAGGGAACAGAGTCTAAATGAGTGCAGCCTCACCGGCCACTTCACACGCGCAGTTTGTCTTAGCTACTTTTACAAAGTTCAGACAATGGGAAAAAATAAACCTGTCAGCCAAGGGGATTGGCCTGATGGCATGACAACCAATTGATAAACACACACCAGCTTCCATAACAAACAGGATGGGTTTCTTCTCCAGATTGAATAACGGGATCCATAATCTATTTTGTTACCTTTTGAGAGGTGCATGGACTTTAATGTTGCCTCTCCTTTTCTACTCGACTCCAACATGCAAAAAAGAAACACTGTCTGGCTCGGCACATCTGTCATGTTGACACAGCTGTGTCTATGAAAGAGAGAACAGTGCTCCGAGCAGTAGGCACGCTCTAATTTTCTTCATTCAACTTCATGAAAATACACTCACTTCACTGGATGCTAGAAGAGTAAGGAGCAGGAAGGTTCCATTAGCTGAAACATGGGCTGACAGACTAACATGTATGTAGAGCGCTATATTTGGTATATTAATAATTTTGGATTGTGTTTTATATCTCAGATTATTTCATTTCTTTCCCGAAATGTTCCTTTATTGGACCATGAATACGTTTGATTAGCAATTCAGACTTTTGACATTTGAATGAAAGTATCCTCACTTTAATCTAGACTTTGTATCACTGCATATCTTCCCTGTAAAGTGTTAAAGGGATAGTTCAGTATTTTTTAAATGGGTTTGTATGGGGTACTTAGGCAAAGTTAGTGTGGTACCTTATGGAGATGCTTTGTATTGTTGCAGAGGGTGCCAGAAGAAAAACTCTATTTTTCCACATATATAAATGCTAACCGAAAACCAAATATCCGCTCAATTTTCTAGTAAACTGAGATTTTTTTCCTCAGCTTTAGTTTGCCTCCAGAAAGCCCTTTATTTTTCTTTCCCTCCTCCAATCAGCTGCTCGACTCAGAGCTACTGCAGATTATTCAAGAGACACAAAAAAAAACCACACAATTCAGTTTAGTATACACTTGAACGGATATTTAGCTTTTAGGATAGCATTTATATGAATGGAGGAAAAATAATTTTCTTCTGGCCCCCTCTGCAATAATACAATGCTGACTTCTGCTACAATGACACCTCCCTCAAACTCCTAAAAGATTATTGCGCTGACCCCCATCTAAGGTAACACACTAAAGTACCCCAAACAACCCCACTTCAAAAATACTGAACTATCCCTTAAATTATGACGAGTGTTTTTTCTTCATTTCCTTACCTTGTGGATGGATGTCTTCTCTCCCTTGTCAGGTCCCTCCTCTGAGTCGGAGAAGGTGTAGGCGTCGCTGAGGTTGAGCAGAGGAGCGGGGCGCGGCCGGTGCAGTGGCTGGAAGGTGAGCTGGGTGGTGAGCAGGTTGCTGACGGCTCGCAGTGAGGTGCAGGTGTTGGGGGGCAGAGAGGGGTCAGCCAGCAGGTCTGAGATCAGTCCATGGGCCTCTCCCATCACTGCTATGTCCACCATGACACTGGTGCCAGACGACTACAGGGGTGACAAGGAGACAGAGAGAAATGAGAAATAAACATCCCTTCTGCTGTGGCTAATGGGAGTTGATTAATTAATAGCTGAGATCTGAGAGTGCATGCTTCTTGGTGGCAGCCGTGAAGGACAGCTGCGTAAACTATGTCGGCAGCAGCTCCAATGTGAGGACATAATGTTGTTAACTGTGACACTGGCATCCCTTGTGTTGTTTATCCTACAGACCTGAAAGTCAGAGTATGTAAAGTGCATCATGGGTTTGGTATCACACCAAGTTTTGCCGATACATATGTACACACGCACATGCACACAAACATCCATTCATACATCAAAGGATTTGTTCGATTCCTTATTTGGCAGAAATCAAAAACACAAGGAGAAGTACTTCACAGTAGTAGGATGAGTTGCCATACTTGCAACCTTTATAGTCAACAACATTAAGTGGAACCATGTTTGGCACAGGTGTGAGTTGCTTGAAGCTTAATGAATGGACTCATTAGAAATGTCTCAGTTAGTATTTGATCTTTGACATCCTCACTCTATCATCAGACGTCCACGGGCTGCCTCTGACCATCTGCCCCTACAGCTTTGAAGACACCGGCGTATGGTGTGAGCAGGCCTTTGTTTTTGCAGGGTAAAGTGAAAAGTTCAGTCCCACTCTAAATTGCTGTGCCTAGAGCAGTTGAACAACCACAACTAAACACAGGTCAGTCTTGGCTGCCAGCAAATGTATCTAATGAGCTCACAAGTTTCTTTTTTCCCCCCCCAAAGAATGTTATCAGATTTTTCTCCCACTAATGTCCCATTCACTTCGACACCAGCTGCCAGGCACCCAGGTTTATTTGTTTTCACTGGCTTATGTGGCAAGAGGTTGACCACGAACAACACATGTTTGAGCACCTTTCATACGTCTTACACTTGTGGGCGTGTAAAAGGTTTAGCATTTAATTTTGTGAATTGTGGTATCAGATAAGTCAGTGTATTTAAACAATTTTTCCTTTTGGTCTGAAAAAGTACAAAAGGTGTGTGTTCACCAGGTGCAAGGGCATTTTTCCATGATGACACACGTTTATTGATAGTCTGACGCACGACCAACACTGGAACCAAGCTAATCTCTTTCACAGACAAGGAGACGTCCTGTGGGACAGCTGACGGAACATTTCTGGATAATCGACTATAACACTCATCTTCTCCCTCCTCTCCTCTACATCTTCTCTTCTTTTTCTTCTTCTTCTTCTCCTCCTTCTCCTCCCCCTCTCCTTCCACATACCATGCTCTGATGCATGCTGTGAGGAGAAGATGTAAACACCTGTCTCTCGGCTCATTTAAAGACTGATTTAAGAGTTTGCTAAAAAGGGGGTTGAAAAAAGAATGTAGCTACTGGAGAACATCTGGCTGGACTCAGCATCACCAAACATGTATGAGTGCACACATGCACGCACGCGCACACACACACACACACACACACACACACACACACACACACACACACACACACACACACACACACAAACACACACACACACTCACACACATAACTTCTAAAAACTTTACCCCTAGTTCTCACACAGAGCCGACTCAAAACTTGGGTGAAAACACAAGTAACATATACAATGACTGACACACAAATATACACTTGCACACAAACAAATATGAAGGACATCAGCCTGTGTATGCAGCACGCTGCACGGATATACACGTGTGCAAGCAAATACAAAGAATTTTGCAAGGAAGATGAGCATTGTGACAATAAGCTTGACCAACTCCAAAAATGGATGTGATTGGCCACAAAAGAGCAAGTAACTTCAGCCCAGAACCTGACCTGAAAAATAAGGTTTGATGATATACTCAAGGTGCAAATTTGACACATTCACTTTGGGAAACAATTCATTTGTATTATTCCCATTGACTTGAAAAAATGGCAATATACGTATGTCTGCTACAATATACAAGCTCTTATTTTACAGCATTAGAAATGCATTTGCTGTTAAATATACAGTAGTATGTTCCCCTAAATATTCCTTCTTTTAACCTCGCTACATAATGTTTTTTAGAGCTTTAAGTTATTAGGTTTGCATGTCCCGGCAATACATCACTTAAGCCTTTAGGTATCCCTTAAGAGTTGCAACTTGGCTGGACGATACCTCCTGATTTTCCAAATCTTCGAACAACGTGCAACCTAAGACTTAGGGATCGTCAGTGGCCATCCCCACGGATCAAATTGGGAGTAAGTCAAATAATATGATAAGGTTATATAAGTGTTTGCTGTCAGGTTTGATACTCAGTTTCATGTATCAGTGTTGGCCACCTCTGTAGCAGCAGGTTCCACTTTCTGAGAGAACAGATCTTACACATAGCCCGACCCTTGCCTGGGAAAAACTCTGAATATCACAGGGGGGGGGGAAAAAAGCTTTTGGACAGATGTTATGACGGAGAATTTTTAAAATTTTAAATATTTTTCTGAAAGTACCATGCAAATGTTCTTAGATTGGACACCTCTGCCGTTTTTGTAAAATCCATTAAATGCTTTGATGAAAAGCAATGTGTACACTATTCTAACCTCCAACTGAGGCTGTATATGTTTAATGGCTTATTTATAAATGGTTCAAAGAACAGAATTCTAAAGGTTTTCTCTTTGATCATCCAAATAACAGCTTCCTCGGGTTGAAAATGAATCATCATTGCTCTATTGCCAAGTGAGATGGGATCGATATATCCTTTAAAAGGCAACACATTCACACAGCTGGTGGCGGTGAAAATAGCTGGCAGCATCAAGGCCTGCATGTTGGAAGAGTGACAAACTAACAAGCCCTCTGGTCAGATTTATACATTGGCTCGCTGGATGAGCTTCTCACCAGCCAATCCAATTTACACATGCAGTTCTTTTGATGTTTGATTTTGGTTGATCATGAAAGGGTGTTTCATGATTCAGGTTTTAAAAGGGTATATTATTATAATTACAAATGCTGGACATACAACTGAACAACTGTCTCTAGATTTATTTTTACTTTGAGGTGATTAGAGTGGTCTCCGGTGTATTGATCTTCTCTTTGTCTTAACAGCAAGAAAGCAAAAAGTTCCAAAAATGTCAAACTATACTAAATGTCACACTGTAGCTTGTGGTTGAACTCTAAGGGGAAGGACAATTAAGTTTATAATTGCAAAGCCGTTAAACACATTGCTCAAGAGCACCTTAACAGTTAGGTCCCTAGAGAAACATGTATTCCGTTTTCCTTTAACATAGAATCCTGTTTGTGTGGATTGCAGATTAACTGTAGTGACCTTGTACTATCCAAGAAGCAATATAATCGGGGCATGTAGATTCGTTCCTGCTTGCAGCCATTTCGTATTAATGTGTCTGGCAAATATTTTGCATTTAATTTTTAGGAGGCACACTGCTCTTTAAAGGTTTGACTGATGCCAACCCTTGACACGCCCACTGATCCTTCTAATCCAGTCCCTGTGACAGCACCTCCAGACACAGAAACCACAACAAATCCCACTAATCTCTATGATAGTTGGTCACAAAGCCCCCAGCTTTTGTTGACATGCCACATTTGATAAACTGACTACCATCATCAATAAACTATTTTTATGACTCTTCTACAAACTAAGTCATATAGTAAACCATGCATGAACATTCTGTTATGACATTTTACTATGAATAACAACAGTGCACATGATCAATGGTCCCTATTGCCTATGTGAACACAGTTTGGAACAGTACGTCAATAGACATGCCATAGATTAACAGTCGCACAGCAGTTGGTGTAAACCAAACCAAGGGCCAGTCAAAACAAACTAGAAATCACTCCTGAAGAAAAGCTGTTTGTCCCCTGAACTAAAGTTCCTACCCAGCTGGGCGTAGCTTCACTTGCAGTAATGTGCATTAAAGTTTGCCTAAATATTTGAGAGAAATTAAAGGTGCTGTAAACGGAATGGTTCTTTTAGCTAACTTCCTGTCAGTTACTGCAGTTAGCAGTCCCCTCGCTCGTCCCTACGTCACCACATTAATGCGCTGCGGTCTTCAAGCAGCAAGTTATCTAGCATCATATCAGATCCATTAGTGTGATAAAACATGATAAAACAATCAAAACAGACATTGGGAAGGATTTGTACCTGCTCCGCCATTGTAGGCGCATACACATTCACCCATCTGTTGCTCTGGCGTGCACCGGCAGTGAGACCATGGAGTGTATATACTATATATGAGTGAGACGAGTGTCTGTTTGTAGCGTTCTCTCTTCTGATTGGATAAAAATTTTGGGATACTACAATACGTTTATTTGCCGATTACATGCAAAGCAGCTGACTGAGAGATTGGCTTTATGAAACCCGCACATTATGTAAGTGATCACTGTATGAATAAAGAGCGATTTTACACTTATATTAACATAAATAAACCGCTTACTTCACCTTTAAGTGCTAGTTTAGTCTGGATATTGAGCCAGATCAATTTGGCGAAAATACATTTGATTTGAAAGCTTATTTACAATGTGTAAATCACACCCATATAAAAAAAACGAATAAATAATGCTGAAAATGCATGTTTGCAGACCTGCATCTTCAGAATTTAACCTTGTATCCTTCACATATGTGTACGCAAAACATTTACCACGAGGAAAATGTGTTACAAACAACCAAATTTCCCGTAGAAACAACACTGAGCAAAGGAAATATGATTGTTGCTGTTCCTACTGTGTCCATATTTTTTTGCCAATTACTCTGCAGAAGACAGATTGTGCCTTTGGTGCAACAAACAAAATGCTGATCCTTCTGTCTAATGAGGATTATTAATGGGATGCACAAAGAGGTCACATTTTTGGAAAACTTTGAGCAATTTTAACCCTTATCTAAACATACAGTCCTACAAGCCTCTAATAAAACACCAGTGATATGTGGACCTCTTAAAATTGTGCAATGGTCAGAAAGTAATGTATCGCACAAGAGAGCTAGAGACTGGATAGAAAGGCATTTAGTTGTATTCGTAAACACATTTCAACAATGTAAGCAACTTTAGCGTGCACAGACACAGACACACAGACACACACACATACACTGCGGTGCAATTAACCCCTTGCACGAATTCCATTCTCACTCTGAGAAGTATCGGAATGTGCTGAGCAAGAAAAGTTGGGACAATATTAAAGAAAAATAGTCTATGCATGAGAAGTCTATTATTTTTTTCCTTGAGTTGATTTGATTTAGGCTGAACACTCAAAGAAATCATTACCGTGCAGTTTTCTATTTCAGTGGCAGTACAGTTAGCGTAATGGCCCTGATTACATCTATCGAGATGGATTAGCCCAAGAGGAGCCTGGGAGATGGCGATGTTCTCCACTTCAAATCAACAGAGCAGTGATACAGTGTGAATCAGAGCCCAGCGGTAACACTAAACTCCACCGAGACACTCCTCGGCTCCTTGCAGACAAAACTACGCCCAGCAGCACTGCACTTCCTCACCCTCACACCGCAGCCCCACTCCCCTCACAAAGCCCTCCAACAACTCAGAACCAAGCTGTGCAGGGCCAAGTCCTCTGATGCAGCCTGGATACAATTACACTCTGTTACATATTTTATTAAAAGGTGTGCTGGGGGGGATGGGGGAGGTGGATCAAAAAGAGATGAACTTCTTCCTCAATAAAGATTTACTGGGAAAGGTCAAGCCAATTGACCTCTAACATGAGGCCATCTCGTCTCCAAGGAGAGGCTTGTTGTTATTTCCAAATATTTAAGGGGTGCTTGATTTCAGGCAAGGAGCCAACTAAGATTTTTTTTTTAAAGATATACAAAAGCAGAAGCAAGAAATGCTGGCCTTAAGGACAGACCAAACAAAAGAGATGCATGAGGGAAAACAGATGGCTCATGTGCCGGGCAAAAGAGCGAGTGAGGATTTCACCGCGTGATAAAAGTGGTTAAACATATATCCATCATCAGCAGGCACAGTCCTGTGTTTTGAGAAAAATCTTGCTAGCTGAAGAGGCAAACTTAAAACAAAACCAAGTTGAAATGTCCTTTCTATTCCTCGGTTCCGCTCAGAGATATGGCACCAGTTCAGAGGCGTTTGGCTGTTGCAGATCAGAAAGAGTATGAGCTTGAAAATTGTTGATGCCTCTGTATCATTTGAGGCCGGTCCAATTATTTCCCCGGAAGAAGACAGTCAAAAGAGCATGTTTTCGGTCTCATTCCGCCTCACATTTAAGTCTTGCCACAGGACCCGATTTAATGAGAAAATACTCAACTAGAGCATCGTGATAGGACCATCTTGGAAAAAGGGGCAGTAACCCTTTTTCAACTCGCCGGTTAAGACACACTGATCTCAATGGTTGGAAGTGCTCACAATGATTTGGAGCAATCTTCAGGACTGCAATGTCATCGCTTGTGTGTGCCTCACATACCACTCTTCCAGCTCTTTCCGTAATTTAGAATAACAGGCACAAGATCCAGGCCTACAAACACTCTTTTCTCCGATAATCTTCTGGGGGTAGTGTTCCAAAACTAATGTGTTTTCAAGTCAAATATTTAAATAGCTCTTTCCATACATAACTTCACTGTCAATTGCTAAGCTAAAACATCCACCGCAAGCTTTGGATGGAGAAAAAAAAAGAGGCGGTTTTGGAAAATGAGCCTGCTAATGTGTGCATGTTGGCGAATACGACACGGTGGAAATCAATCAAAAGGCTCACTGGTCACTGGCTAAACAGCAGAGAGTGTGATTTACACACTCTGCTGCGAGGTGCCACGGTATAGTGAAGCGCTAACAGCCTCTCTGACCAACAGCTTGGTCCAAGAGAGAGAGCAGGAGCCAAGGGAAAATAGCCACGAGAGGGAGAGGGAGATGCCAACACAAGCCTCCACTTCGTACGCATCTTGTCAGTCTCTGGACTATTACGGGATTCCACTGACGAATGCATACATAGCACCAATCCAAATATAAAAAAAAGACTGAACTGACCACTGAGTCTAAATTGCAGCTTAGGGAATGCATCAATCAAAAAATATGTGCTTGCCTACTAACCCCATATAACAAATTGATATGAGCCTTGGACAATATTTCAAAAGGGTATAACATGCTATTTTGGAAATGTCTCCACTCTTCGGAGGATAATACGGTAAGGCAGATTTTGGGGAACAGATACACCACTGTATGAGCCTTAGCAATCTCTAGGAAATTATACAGTGTTTAATTTGATTTCAGGCCCAAATCGGGGCACTGCACAGCTATGATCGCTATTCATGATGATCCCCTCAATTTTCCCCCGACCGCAATTTTTCTGCAGTCTATTTTCCGCAGTCATTGCTATCCGAGCATACACTGTCAGCACATATGCGTTGTCCATTCATTTCCAAAGGATATATCCTCCCGATAGGAGACCATGCAGGGAGGAACACACACATACTGCTCATGGCCCTGCCAACACCAAGGGCATTGCTTGTCCTTTATGTACTTCAGAGTCCTGCCCTGTTCCAGTTCAATACATCAATTTGCAAACACACACACAAACACACAGACACACACACACACCACACACACACACACACACACACACACACACACACACACACACACACACACACACACACACACACACACACACACACACACACACACACACACACACACACAGTTCTACCTCTCACAGATGGGGAAAGGTAATCCAAAGGATGTGGCTGTGTGTGTGTGTGTGTGTGTGTGTGTGTGTGTGTGTGTGTGTGTGTGTGTGTGTGTGTGTGTGTGTGTGTGTGTGTGTGTGTGTGTGTGTGTGTGTGTGTGTGGGTGTGTGTGGGTGTGTGTGGGTCTGCCCTCTACACTCTGCCGATTTCTTCTAGTTTCAATTCACTGGCTTTTAATGGCTTGTGCAGCGCCTTACAGCCAAACCACGGCCCTGCTGCATCCTTTTACAGTACAACAGGGACGCTGGTGGGAAGTGACACCTCTGGACATGCTGTTTAAACACGGCTAAAATGATTGGTTGACCAGAGCTGTTAGTGGTAGGATTGCAGCTATTTGCGTCATTTATAGGGTGTGTGTAGGCGAGTGACAGAGATGAGGGAGCTAGTTCCTGTATGTGTGTGTGTGTGTGTGTGTGTGTGTGTGTGTGTGTGTGTATGTGTGTGTGTGTGTGTGTTTTCCTGTCAGCTGTTTATCATTATTGTTATTACTGGTGTATCTGTGGACAGTGCTAACCTGTGATCCTCGGGAGCCTCTTTTGTGGTCCCATTCGGAGCGGGGGAGCATCTGTGGGAAAACAAGAGACAGAGACATGTTCAAACCACAGTCCTGCACATCCTGTTTCTGTTAGCGTCATACAAGTCGCCTCTTCACAAAGGCAACACCATAATGCGTATACAGTATACTGTGCTATAGCAGAGCAGAGCAGGAGCAGAAAGGATGATGCAAACAGTCAAGGGATGTGGGTTGATGGGGTTGGGGGGAGGGAGGGTGTATAGTGGTTATGCTCATACATGCAAAAATCTGGGTTTTGTCTATTTTTTTCTTCACTTTCCATCAAGCACAGACGCCTAATGCAATTTCACAGTCAGGTTTGGTTTACTTTAGCTCCTATTCACTGCCTAAGGGGCTGGTGGAGGCTGTGGATTTTTTTCACTGGCATATTACCAGCCACTGTGTCCTCCCACAGGCCTAGTAAACTTTTTTCTTTTTTGTTTTACTTTTCTGAGAACCACCGAATGCATCAGTGCAGCTCTGTCACTGATTTTTGGTGAACACATCGCAGCAGAACCAGGTCAACAATAAACACCCCCCTTTGCCTTTTGTCAGGGCTCTCTGGTTCAGAACTCAGAAGCCCTGAGAAAGCCAGCATGTCGCTGTGACAAATTGCTGCTGCACACACTGAGGCAAGGGGCTGAGTAGAAGAGTCAAACTGATAATTCAGGTGTAATTTACTGTGTCGGTGGAGGTCATTGAGCTGTGTCATGCTGGGAGTGAAAACATTGGGAGAGCAGAGAGGGTTTTCCGGCCCCCAGTGCAATGGGTCTGTCTCTCTGGACAGCAGTGTTGTTCTGTGGAGTGTTTTCCCACACTTTTGCTTGGTTCTAAACAAATAGTGAAGTTACTATGAACTGTGAAGTTAATACCAAGCAGCTTAGTTGCTACATCGTTTAACTGATCACAAACTGGTATATTTTCACTTTATATTGAATTCAAGACAGGATAATATTACTTAAATTGTTTCTCACTTATTGTATAGTGGTGTTTAACTGTGCAGATTTTTTATGTTTATTAACTTATAATACAGGAAGATAATGGCCTTTTTGTGCTGCTGGGTTTATAGAATTATTGATGTTAAACCTTTGAATATGTCAAACAGAGTTGCAATGATGAGTTGTGTAAGAAGTTGATGTTGGGGTCACAGCAGGTTTAAATCCTGTCCATTCGAATTTTGACCTTGTTTACATAATATTGATCACCAAATGTGACATTATAAGCTGGGCAGGACAGAAGGTATGGTCTGTTGGCTACAGTTATTGTCCACCTCGTCCTTTTGTCAAGGTTCTGGTGACAATGGGTACGGCTCTACAGACCGTGGTGACCCTATCAGTAAGTAAACAAGGTCACCGCCATAAGATTCACTCACAACACGCATAGCGGATTTTACACATTTTGACATTTAGTCGTTTTTTTTTGTAATACAATGAGGGGTTTGCACTTTCTTCGCAAACATATTCAATTTCTCATCCTCCATTTTCTAGCCCGAGGTCTGCAGATATGGAGAGTCTGGATTCTCCAATCGTCAGCAGGATAATATCTCGGAGCCACTTTGAAGCTCCATCAAGCATGCGCGTACCTTCTCATGCATTAAAATAACCATCCTAGATGGAGAAAGAAGTCAACAAGCATTCAGCTGTGTAAAAGGCTCATGTATGAGATGTAAATTATTGTGAATTATATTATCAGCCAGCCAGTGAGCTGATGTTTGTCTTACTCTTTACTGCTCTGACAACAGGGTTTTTTGCTTTTACAGTATAGGCGCTGACAGCGGCTTCTCCATGGTCTCGGCCGAGTCCTGCTCCATTAGAGGGTCCTAGTATCAGTGAGGCTCTCCAGGCACACACACATACATAAACAGCCTTTCGCTCTTAGGGGCCTTACGTAACACAAGCTTTCATCTCCGTTCTCTGAGAGACAGAACCAGACTACACAGAGGCGCAACCCTTTGATGAGCCAAAACAAAACAAAAAAAACCCACGCACAAAATCAAAGCTGATGATAGCCCCACGGACAGAGTGACTTTACGGGCCACAGTGGAGTTCATTTCCTATGAGACTGGCTCAAATTTGATCAACAAAATATGTGGATTGTGCGCTACTCACTTACCAAACATAACAGTGGATATAGTCTGGTCCCAATGTGTTCAAATGCTGGAAAATCAGTACACAAAATGTTGCAAACTTCAAACCACTGGCGCTAGAATAAACAAGAAATGACTGTAACAATTGTTGTGACCAAAACCAGTACAGTAGATATCACTGCAGGAAAAGTGCTGTGTGACAATAGAAAGAGGACGATAACGATAAAAAGAACAAGACTGACAACAACAAATACTATTGAGTATGATGGAAGAGAGCAGTCTAACATTATACTTAAAAAATATGACAGTTCATTGCCAACATTTTGTCTGAAGACGTAAAACCACACTTGAATGATTTCTTAGATATAGCTCTGGGTTTTTTTATGGACACCCTCTAGGCAGCATAACACAGTCGAGGCAGTAACATTTCCAAATGGATTTGTTTTTGTCCTGCAGCTCCGGTGCACCTACTGGGAAAAATAACAACTTTGTCGAAGTGATGCCCTTTGTTTCACCCTCTGCTACATTCATTATGCTGACTCATAACTCAAGAGTAAGCCATGTCTAGCTAGGCTTTCCATCACTTGTAGCAACACTGATTTACAAGTGTTACTGAAACCAGTCCTCAGGAGAAGAAATGCCTTGGTGTCTTTGAAAGTTGAAGTATGTCTCTCAATCTAGCTACCAGAGTAACATAACACACTCAATAAGGTCTAAGGCATTTTTATGGGACTCTAGCTCCGTCGTGGCATTCGCATTCTGGAGATTTACTGTACTTTCATTGAGAGTGAAACTCTAAAGAAACAAACAACAGGATCGTATCAACAAATTGCTTTCAAAACCGGATGTTGATTTACACTGATCATCAGCTCATCTTTTTAGTGATTCTGGCATTGTCAACATTAATGTTTGGTGTATTTCTCCTCTACCTTTTTTCTTTTGATAATGTGGACGCCATATTTTTTTTTCTCTTAGCGACTATTACATTTTAAAAACTTCACCGGCAATGTCTCTTTCCAGGAACAACATCCTGGTGACTGGGAAGAACCAATGAACCTAATAGTTTCAACAGTTTTCTTTGGAGCTCTATCCGACCTTACGAGGCCCGTACACTTCAAGGTCTGTCACCCTGACACCCTTCCTGGAAAGAGATGTTGATGTTGTGAGTTTCATTGGTGTGAGCACCCAAAACAAAATTCCATTCACATCCCTGTTTTGGGCTGTAGGCAAAAAATCTCAGAGAGGGATAACTCAACACTGGGACAAGTCAAACAAGAATGGTCTGCATGATTGATACCACTACAAGTAGGTGAGAAAATATTTTTGTTGTAACTTGGAACCACTGACTTCTTGCAGCAGACTTGAGTACACAATTCCACATTTATGTTAGTTCATTGCTATGTTGTGGCAGAAGGGAAACAAAACACTGGCAAGTAACCTACCCATGGTCACAACGATAACGATACCTTCCTGCTGATTTCTTACAGTGGTTACCCAACGGTTAAATCACTTTTGGACAAGATGTTCAGTTTGGTTAGAAAATATTGGCGTACAGGTAAACAATGTGAATCAGATATGTGTGAAAATGTCAGAAATACAAAAAGAAGGCAATCACCCAAAATTGTGCCCGCCGCTCGGATCTCACGACTCAAAAACACTGCCGGCCGAGAAAACTCCCAGCCCTGCTCTCACCCAGTGAGTGCTAAGAGGGCAGCAGTGTGGATGCCAGTATGTAGCCATGCCCTGCCCACCACCATGGCTCCCAGCCACAGCCCACAGCAGGCTGCCGTGCCTCTGAGGTGCTGGGTAAACACCATGGTGTCAAAGCACAAACAAACTACTGGAATATGCTTGTTGTTTGACTTGCTCCCGCCAATAACCAGTAGAGAACCACTTCCCTGTGGGTGTGATGTGGTGGGAGCAGCAGCAGCACCCAAAGCGGAGCTCAACTTTCAAACTAATCAAGTCGAGGCCTCACAATGAGCCTCGCCCCACTGTCATCAACTCACTACAGAGTACTTTTCTAAATGGGTCTGGAAAGGGAGCCGGAAACTGCCTAGTCCTAATATAGCTCAGTGCAATTTAAACTAGCTGGCGCTGTTTCTTAATCATTCATTCATGATCGGGGCCTTCAATCTTCTTTCTCCGCCTCCCGCGTCCTACTTTGTCCCTCATTAGCTTAGCTCCATATAGTGGAGGTTGATGTGTGTGTGTCGACTAGCTGTGTTAGCTTGTTGGGCGTAGTGGATTCACTGGGAACCAAATCCAGTGTAAAATGAGGACACAGTTCTATGAAGTGCAGACTAGTTGACGTAGGGGGAGAAAGAGAGAGTGCTGATCTAACAAGTATGCTATGCTTCGGTTAATTAAGGCGGTGTAGAAGGGCCAGGAGATCAGTATGCCGGATTACCGATCAGCTTGACCTAAGGGTTTGATGCACCACCCCTCTGTCCAATTAAACTCCCGGTGTTCTCGAGTTGGGTCTGCAAAGTCATGAATTTGCACATATGCGTACTTGCGCAAGTCCACACGCACGTACTCTCGGTGCCACACCCACTGCCTCAAGGTCTTTGAATATTTATTTGACTTATTCCTCCTTTGTTCTTTTAACACTGCTCTCTGTCAAGGATATTCTGACGTGTGCAGGGCTCTACTAAGACACCCCTGCACCCACTTTCATTTCAGCCAACAAAAAGAAATATAGGTCAGATTCCACTAAGTCTCTCAATATGAAGGCTTCCCAAATAACAGCAGCTTATTAGTTGTAAGGACACCATCAGGGCAACAATCAAACCTCCTTGTACTCACTTTCATGGCTGCTAGGGGCCATAGTGAACTCTGTATTGCTCATCACGGCTTTGGAAATGAGGTGTAATCTTGTTTTGCACCCCCAGGTGGAGGTATGCTCAAGATGAGTGTCTTAAATCTGCTTTCTTAAGGACCCTCTTAGGGTCATTTTTGCTTTATAACTATAATAATATTTTTGTTTGTACATTGTATGATTCCCCTCTTGAATAGTGGGATAATTCTGCTGCACCAGTAGTACTTGCATTTAAAAGTCTCCATCAATTGCCGAAGACTCAAGTGCAGGAAGCTTTGATAATTTTAGCCTCTGGTCCACCTGATGCACTTCATCTATTACTTATTTTAGCGCAGATAGACACAGACTTTCTTTAAAATGGTCTGCCATACATAATTCTAAATTCAGCATTTCAACTGCAGAAACAGCGAACGCAATATCACCGATATTACAACTAGCTAAAGGAAAAGAAAAAAAATATATACAAAAAAATAAATTTTAATTTGCACAGAAATAAAAAAAGAGTTTTGCTTTTGGTATTTTACACTCATACATTTGGAAAATTGCTTCATAAACAGTCCTGCATTTAATTGGACACAAGGCAATAGTAATGCAAGTAGCGAAAGGAAAATAGATATTAAAGTGCTACGAATTAATAGGGGCGTGTACAGTATATTGTAAAACTGCATGACTAGAGTGTGGAAAGGCTATGCTCCAGGCAGACACACATTTTCTGACCCGAAATGTCTGTCTCATTCTCCTTGTGACTCCAAAAACCTTGCCGCACCTTCTCCTGTGCCACATCCATCCAAAGCACGAACAACCATCCACTGGTAGGACACTCATAAATCCTTCCCCTGCCTGCCTGCCTGCCTGCTGGGGGGAGAGTATGGAGAGTCATTTCTACTCAAGCTGGCTAATGTTTTACAGGTTTATACCGTGGGGGTCAGTCATTTGCGTCATCGCTGGAGGGAAGGGAACTATTGAGGTGGGCTGCCAAAGCGGAGGGGGCTGTGTTTAGGGAATGAGGAACACACATGTGCATGTGTGTGTGTGTGTGTGTGTGTGTGTGTGTGTGGGGGGGGGTGTGTGTGTGTGTGTGTGTGTGTCAAGAAATTCGCACACACACACACACACACACACACACACACACACACACACACACACACACACACACACCTAAAAGCTGTTTGGCATCCACAGGCTCTCACGTTTCTCTGTCTCATGCACGGGCCTGCAAAGCAAACATACATACTGTACTTAATGAACAAAACAACACTTGACTGTGCATTCAAAACTCTGACATGTGCAAATATTTACCCTGGATATTTTCTCACACACACAAGCAGCACATATGCACAAGCGTATATGACTTCTGTTTAGCCCTCCCCTTCTCTTCACACTTTCTTGCTAAGCCTCTTTTAATTTCTGAAGTGTGACTAATGGGATTTATCATCTTTACGCTTCCTTCTGAGAGACTTGGAGTGATCCTAGATGAAAGCCATCAGTGACAACTCCGTCGGTCTTCCAGTGTGAAAACAAGGCCCAGAGATATGCTGTGGCCCTAACAAAACCTCAATGGGAGTACCCCAAATTCTGACCTCGAAAACGATCAAACACTATGGCATTAAATATGTCACTGACAAAAGGGGGGGAGGGGCATGATTTTTTTCTTTTATCTTTTTGGTATTATTTTGTGTACACACTGTTTTTTCCTTGCTCATGAGCTCTGGCTGACTCCTCCACAAGCCGCTATACTGTAGGTCCCAAGCTCCGCACATTCAGATGGGTGAAAAATAAGGGGGATCTGGCTCTGTAGATCTGGCAACCCAACTCCAAACAGAATGCCAACGCCATTAGTGTATAATGGTCCAGTCAGGATTACTGCTGGGGCCTGGAGAGCTGAGAAAGGGAACACAGCACTCACTTGTTTGTTTGTTTTACAAGCCCCTCACTCTGTTTCAGACTGCAAGGTGCCAGTGGGCTTTGTGTGCTGTAATTCACAGATAACTGAAATGGTGTAGTTTTGTCAACACTATTGGCTACTCGATGACCACAGCACACTTGTTTGGAAGGGGTCATGATGTGAGAATAAATAGTCTATAACAATGCAATTAATTCAATACATCTCAGCTAACTTGTTTTCCTCTGACAAACAGACATTAAGCTTGCGCTGTGTCCAACACATCTCCACAAAGGTGATGGCACCTGCTCGTTGATTGGCGATAGTTGCACGAAGACTATATCTAATTCTCTCTCTCACGTGCTTTCAATGTGTCATTGGCCTGGATCCATGTTCATCAAATAAGATGGATAGCATTAAGATAAAGAGTGCATTTCCCCATCATCCATCAACTCATTGATGCAGCCCTTCAGCCTGGCTTCAGCCACTTGGGTCTTTTCCAGCTGAGCCGTCATCGCAAAATGGGAATGGTGCTATTGATTTATGTGTCTTCTCAAATACTTTCTGTAGCATTTATGAATGACATTATTAAAGGCCAGATGATCAGAAGTCTGGGCTGATAAAAAAAAGGCTTAAGCCACAAGTCTACCCCTATTTTGTTGCTCACTGGCCTTATTTGAGCGATGAAAAAGTGATAGGTTTGTTCTGGTTTAGTGCAAAGTGCAGGTCTCAGACAACAGGGCTGGGTGTAACAGTTCCACTGTAAAATGTTTTTTATGAAGCCATAAGTCTGACTGGGACAGGAGGCAATATTTCTTTTGGAGGAGGCGATCTACGTCAAACAGGGTTTTCAAAGTTAATGAACAGTTGAATAACAAAACAATTTGGACCTGACCTTGACATGAGAACTGAAGCAAAACGTGCTGAACTCTTGAATGGTGTTACCGTTGGCTGAATAGCGACATGTGGGACTCAACGTTTTTGATATCATACTGCACTAGCCTAAGTATCCAACCTAAGCTTTAAGATAATTCAATGAATAGGCAATGAGAATGTGAGAGCAAAGTTCAGTCGGAGGCAATGTTGTGAAAGCGGTATTAGAATTTCTGCATGCATGCTGCCTTCCAGTGCATACATTATTTAATCTTTTATTCACAGGCCTGACACAGCAAGACCTGTGTTGGGTGTTGTCTTTGATCATCAGAAGACGACAACACACGCACACGCTCACACGATCGCACACACGCAAACACGCACACACACAAACACGCACGCACCAACCCACACACACACACACACACACACACACACACAACTGTCTGCTCAAGTGTGTGTGTGCCTTTAAACTGTACAGTCAGGACAGCACCTATGTGCTTACTGATGTACTCAAAGTGTATGCGTGTCTGCGCACGCATGAAAGTGTGTGAATGCCACAGCCTCTCTAATAAACACCATGTGTACCTGTGAGGGGGCATAAATCTCTGCTTCCTCTTTTTGCAGGTGGAGGGATTTGCATAACAGAGCCTATTCACCTAGGAAGACGCTCAGGTCAGCCCCTAGGGGCAGCTTTTCCACCATTAGCTTGTTAAACGCTTGCTTTGTCAGTGCATTTCACAGAGGGCTCCAGTTCCCCCATGTATTAGGAATGCAGGGGTCTGCTGGGATCATGACGGTCCGGGGGGGAACAAGAGATGGCCTCCCCTGACACACTCTGTTGGGCTTCTCTCTATGAGGCAAAGCATAAAAGCATCTAGAATAGGCCACCATGCTGATAGCCATCCTGGAAACCTGGCCCAAAGCAAAGTAAACAAGGGGGGATAAGATAAAGCGGAATCCGGCTGTCCTCCGGGGGAAATGGGTTTCAGGCTCCGTAAGTGGCTGAGAGCCGTCTTCATTTCGCTCACACACTCGCCGGGGCTCAGTGAGGCTAAGCAAGCAATACACAATATGATACTACCTCAAAGCTTTCTGTCCTGCTTCACCTAAATGATATATGATGTGATAATAACCACAGATACTGTAGTAATAATATGTTGTCACCCTGTCCTGCAGGGGTTACACCTTTGGCAGAGGGATATCATGATGTATGGTTTTAGTAGAGCTCTGCTGAAAAAGTGACAACAGCTCTGTGACTGGACCACCCAGAGCGTTTTTTCACAGGCCCACAGCCGAGGCACATTTATTTCAACAGAGAATCTGTGAGTGGATACATGCTTTATATGGTGTTTATGTGCGTGTGTAAGCCAGTGGTGAAAGTACTATTGATTTATTTATCCAAGTACAAGTAGAAATGGCAGAATGTAAAGGTATTCAGCATGACAGCCCGTAAACAAAACACTCGCATATTATTGTCTTGTAAAGTTGTTTTACGGTGAACATGTTCAGTTGAAGATTAAACATCCAGCAGAAACAGTACAGCGGAAAGTTAAAAATAAACAATTCCCTATGAAATATTTTAGAGAACAAGCAAATGGAAAATATTCAAGTAAATGATGTAGATTTAGTACTGTAACTGTTGAAAGAACATAAGTTAAAGCTAAATGCGTGTTCATACACAGTACATGATGTATACTGTATATGGAAAAGTTGCTCTTGTGTGTTTACAGAATATGTTTGTGAGTTTATCTATAGGTGTACAGTAAACAGACAGTTCACCTCTCTCTCTATTTATAAATATATGTTTGTGCTCGGCTATGTTTTCATGTCTGTGTGTGTGTACAGATGTGTTACAGTGTCCGTGTATGCATGTGTGCAGTTCGGGATCTGGAACAGCATGAAGGCCAACCACAAGCTAGAAAAACATTGTTAAAAAACTTTGTTAGTCTGCTGTTTAAACATGGAAGGAATCCTAGTATAAATATACAAAGCATTTGTTTCTTTTTTTCACACTCAACAACACAGAGCAAAAACTCCCTTGAAGAACACTTTGCTCCTCTAGAGCCACTTGTGCCACCCACACACACACACACACACACACACACACACACACACACACACGCACACACACACACACACACACACACACACACACCAGGCCAAACAGCTACTTGTGTTTACCTAGCCATGTGACTGATGCTACACTACGGCCAGTGACGTCAGCTTACATTCCACACATTCATTACTCTCAGTTCTCACTGATACTGTCTCAGATGCGGTGGAACAGCGGGAGCAGAGATAATACATTATAAAAGCAGCAATCACTCACTGGGCCTGTGTTTGCTATATTTATCTTTTTCCTGATAAAATAAATACGCACCACTTTGGAGTTTGCTATCTGCTTTCATAAGTAGTTGTGTGCTCGTGCTATGGCCTGAAATAGTCTTCCTGTTCCACTCAAAACATGGAATCCATAAATAATTGCAAAACCTCTGTCAAGAGATGGATACAGGAAACAAACAACGCACAACATAAATATGCATGAATAGCTCCGTTGTAAACTACAGTATGTTTGTCGTGCTTTTTCTTGTTGTGTTTGAAGCTTGGAGTTTTGAAATTGGATTGTGAAATTAGTGTATTATAGAGGACAGCAGTGGCAAGGGGATGCCACAGCAAAAAGTATGTATTGATTGATCAATGCAGAAATGAGGGCAAATGTGACTATTTGAGTGCACACAACATAATGCTATATCTAGGGACTAGATATAGCATTATGTTAGCGACATGTGCTCATTTTGATGTAATTATAATGCTGACCAGACCATTTCGATCAACCCTATTGATGGAAATTCTTATTTATCTGACAAGTTGCAAAAGGTTTATTTTAAACACATTAGTGAAATATTCCCAGATGATGTCTTTCTTCTGCTCTCATTTGCTCTAGCAATACAGTAGCTTGGTTTAAGCTGTTGAAGCACTCATAGTACTTGAAAGATTGTGGTCTTTGTTTGATGCTGAATCCTGCATAGAACTCAAACCACATCTAACCTAATAGGATGAAAACCCCGGTCTGGGGTGTACCAGTCTTTGACTGTATGACCCGCATCCACCTCTAACTACCGCACCACAGGTTTTGTGTTACAAAAACACAACACCTCCTTCACTTAAAGTGTGCATATGTACATGTAGGCAGTAATTAGACTTTTTTTTCAACACGGGAATAGGACATCATATAAGAAACATACAGGTTGTTTATTTGTTTGTTAAAATGTATGGTGACGTCAATTCAATCATGAACATGAACACAGGAAACACAGCGGTGTTGCTTTGTTGTTCTTCGGGAAAGTAATTCTCCTTTACAAGATGACGGCCTCATACTGAAATTCAGAAAGCTCTCACAACAGACAAAGTTTAAGACAAAACAACTCTATAAGGGCTTCTAAACTCTTAGCCTATGTCAACAGTCCACCCTGAAGCACAGCTGAGGAAACAATTAGCTGAAACCTTTGTGCCTTTCACATTCTGCTCCCCACACCACAGAACAGCAGGCTCATCCTGCTACCATCTGAAGAAGTCCAATAAAAAACATGATGGAGAGCGTGACAAAGGCTGTGTTTAACCTCAACCACTCACTGCATTGTATCCTCATTTCATTTATTATTTTATTAATTGGCCAATCAGTAATGATGGCAGGATAATTAATCAAACAATGAAAAGAAAAATGAATCCTGGTTAATACGTTTGTGTATAGCCGTCCACATCCCGTGCATGCCCCACAAAGTGGGCCTGTAGTAGCCTGAAGCTGGTGTGACTTCTCATCCGTAATTGCTGTAATTGCACTTTCCGTAGACCATGTAAAAGCAGGAACAAATAACGTCTGCTGCAACTCTGGATAAATGATGACGATCAGCCAGGACTGTTTTCATAATCCTGGCTCGAAAAATGCCCAATTGGAAAGGGTAATCCAGTATAATGGGAAGTAGTTCAATTAATTAGGGAGGTAGACTAGAGGAGACGTATCATAAAACCGAGCCATAAACAGCTCCAACTGCACGGTTGATAAAGCTGTACTGTGTTGGACTTGTAAATACAAAATGGCCACCCTTGAGTTAAAAAAAAAGAGAAATTGGGCAAATGCTCTTTTTTTTCCATCTGAAAAATCTGCATGTTATTATCTGCATGTGCGCATTAATGTAATGGAAAACAGACCCCAAGAAAAATTAGTTCTCCCCATATAACCTGATTAGTACAGCTGCAGCAGCCTGAAACAAATGGGGGGATAGAGAGAGAGCTTGCAGATCTGGCCGTCACTGCCACTGTCACACTATAAAACCCTGAAGGCAAGAAGGGAGAAGCACAAACTGCTGCAGACCGACCTCACCCAACCTGCATCTCCATCCAAAACATTCACTGTCAGTGATTACAGCATTACAGAACTAATCACAGCAACAATAATGAGCTGTCAGACATTGGAAGCCAAAGGGCTAAATGAGGCCTGTCAGGTCGAGGGGGAGATTGTTTCAGTAGAAAAGTGTGCATTTCCAATGTTTCACATTTCATTCCAATCTTTTATACACTGTGTAGATTAAGAGAGATGGGACGTAACACGACAGCATTCATTTTGCGTTCTTGCCCAGGGTACAATTAGAGGATCAATACCACTCTCATATATGCCCATCAAATCCAAGTGATTTACGGGTATTTCCTAAAATGTCAACTATTTCTTTCAAAGGTATTCCCCACTTTCCCCACATTTTGCAGTGCTTTAATGCACTGGGCTTGGCTCTAACACTGTAACACTCACCTTGTCCACGTCCTTGACTGGATTCGATCCCTGTGCTGAGCTGGCACTGCCATGCTAAACTGTGAGTGACCAGAGGGACCTGTGCTGGAGAATGGGCCTCGCCTCAGGCCACAATGCCCTCAACTGTGCCTCATTGGGTTATGGTTCGATAGTGCTTCCAGCGTTATGGGTCAAAACTCCAGTCAAATGCAACAACGCACTAATGGGTATTGTTCTGTTTGTCCCTGGGCCTTTAAAAACAAGTCAAGGCCATGTCAGCCAGAAAGCCAGCCGTGACTCCAGGGTTTTTAGCTGCAACGCGACACTTTTTTATGGCTGTCATCTGGTACGGCTGCCTCTCTGGCAAAGGCCACAGAATCACATGGACTCATGAACTAGGCCTTCGTGTCTGCCTCTTTCTCCTCTTTCACACACACAGCCACCCATCTGCAGAGCAACTTCACACACACACACGCACACACACGCACGCACGCACGCACGCACGCACGCACGCACGCACGCACGCACGCACGCACACACACACACACACACACACACACACACACACACGCACCTGTACCACATGGCCTGTTTTCCACTGGGGTGTAGTTGATTGGAGAAATGAAGATGGAAGCCTGTGCGACGCGAGACCTGTTGATAAGCCAGCCTCACAGAGTCTATTACAGTGGTCCTGCTCCCGAACCCAAAACACATCACCCCGACAACCAGTCAGTTTCCATTGTTGGTCACTAATCTCATGAAGCCGAGCACACACACAGGGGGTGGCGGCGGATCACTGATGGTTTGGGAGATGGTGATACTCCACTTTTAATGGGGGAAGTAAATGGTTTGGAAATGGGCAGTGTAATGCTTTCATCCATTCCGGCCTCTCTGAGCAAATGACACCAGACACAAAACATAGCCATTAACAGCTTCACTGTATGAGTGTTTGGCTAGCCGGACAGAGGGGCCACTGCTGGTAAAAATTGAGGCTGGCATGATTACTGACATTTTGAAGGTTTTCAGGTTTGGAAAAATATACCGACTCTATGGGATTCTGGATTTTGGCTTTTGTGATTAAATAAGCTTTTGTGGTAGTTTTAAATGATGCATATAGCCTACACTCACCGCGGGATTGGTAAATCCAAATGTATATCATTTGAAAGTAAAACTCATTACAAATAAATTAATCTATGGCTATCGGCACTTCGGCAACCATACATTTATTTATTTTCAAAATATTTATTTTTTCATGTTTCCAATTCAGTAATAAACTGAACCTGAACATGTATACTGGCACCCTGGGGATGGCTGGAGATGTGTCAATCTCATGTAGGCACGTATATGTTTCCTCTTTCAAAGCCCGTCTTCGCACCAGAGCGAGGGGAAGAGAAAGCAAAACGCAAAACTGCAAAGAGGAAGAGCCTGTAGAAAAGGACAGGGGTCGGCCGTTCAGTGGAAATCAACAGTGCATGAAAGGCAGGGAGAAAAAAATGAATACATCTGGTGTGGAAATGGGAGAGGTTGTTCGCCGGGCATTACAGAGTTTGGAGAAGAGAAGAAAGGAGAGGGGAGAGGAAGGGAGAGGACAGAGAGTAAAATGGGGGCTAATCATGAAAGAGAGGGAGCTGGGAGGCAAGAAGAGACAGAGGATTTTCGAAATAGGGACAGTGGAAAAGAGAGGGAGAGGCTTTGAGTGAGGGAAAGGGATGAAATGAAATGAAAACAAGAAGTGGAAGGTAAAATAGAGCAAAGTGTGTGGCTTTAATCATACGAGCAGGTCGTGGTACTATAGATTAGGGGGAGGTGATTTTAGCCTGGAGGAGTAATGTCTCCATCCGGAGCTTTGAGCGCAAACAGGACGAGATGTAGGGGAAAGGAACAAAAAAAAAGAAGAATGAACGCACCTCCCCAGAGTGGGGAGCACTGTTACCATGGAAACAGCTCTGACGTCAGAGAAGGCATTATGTGATTACTCATAGAGTCTGTTGAGGAGCGGGCCAATAAAACAGGGACCATTACTCATGGCCAGAGCTCATGTTACACACATGCTTGCATTTGCACGCGCGCGCACACACGCGCACACACACACACACACACACACACACACACACACACACACACACACACACACACACACACACACACACACACACACACACACACACACACACACACACACACACACACTCGACACACACAACAACAGCACATGGGAAAACACTTTTATACACACACTCTAAGTACCAACTCATTGGAGCAGCTCCACCTTTAATAAAAAGCAGACTGATGATACACTGTATGAACATTTTTACAATCCAGACTCAGGAAAATCGTCTCAGTTTTACAAGGGCTCCTGGTTTGGAATGCAAAATGTGCAAATTCAACGTTTGCTTGATAACCTTGGTGTGGAGGCAGTAACCCAAACACTCATTGCTTGGGCGCTAACACCTCAACATGAGTGACTGTGGACCACAAAAGTGACTCTTTTCAAAAAACGAGGAGGGCAAACACACTACCTCATCAGCACAACCACAGCAAGGATATCACTGGCAGAATCTGCGTGTTCTGCATTCCATACACTCTGACCCATGTCTGACAAAGTACATCAAGCATGCATGCTGGCATGTACACTATTGTGCGTCACAACACACACACACACACACACACACACACACACACACACACACACATACACACACACACACACACACACACACACACACACACACTTCCTTCTCGCCATCTCCCACACATTCTCCACTGGGAGTTAAAACACTGTTAGGGCTGATAAGGATCCAGGCAAACAGTGTGGATAAACAGTCACTCTGGTAATTAGGAACCACGGGCCAATCAGAGAAGAGAATGTCGAGAAAAACATGTGACCCAGACTCCATTACTGGGGCCCTTCACATTCCCACCACAAAGACCATTAGGTGAGGCCAGACCAAAGGCTCCAGACAGATGACAGCAAGAGTCACCAGAACTCAAAAAGCTTAGGCTGGCTGTGATCATATAAAACCAAGATATACTGTTTACTGTATCAGTGGTGTCCAGACAAATAATGTTTTCTCAGCAAATAAAAATGTCCTCATTCAGAGTTGTTTTATTTTTCTCATTAAACAGGTATCATTATTTATTTTATTTTATTCACATACCAATTTACAAGTCTGTCTTTCACAGAACTCTTAATAAGGCGACCAACATGTGAACAACATGTGTATTAACCCTGAACCATATCACTGATGTGGACTAACATGCCAACCTTCAATTCAGACCTCAAGATATTTGCAAAAATGTCACTGGGTCCGATTCCCACCAATTAAGATTGTTGACTCTAGCTCTTCCATCACATTCAGGCTTCAGGCAAATTGTTTACCTTTTTCTTTTTGGCTTCTTGCAATGAGAACAGCACAGAAAACTCAGAAGAATCACTTTTAATTGTTCAGAACATTTTACTGTTGACAAGTATTCTTAACTATTTTTAGATCAGATTTTCCCCTCTGTTTGTAAGATGATTTGTCACTTGTCTTAATGAGCTATAATTATGACCAAATGGAAAGGAGAGACATCAACACTATTCTAGTTTCATTTCATAAGCACATTAATAAAAAAAACTCTCTTTGTAATGACACTACACTGCTTATTGTTTCTTCTTGAAAAATTGCTGTAAGCGAGATCAAGCACTGATCAAAAGACACATTGTAACTGCAGCTGAGTGACTTCAACAGTTCCAGTCAGAAGTATCCATTTGTCTCTGTTTGTACAAGACGTTTCATGTGTGAGCTTCATCAAGTGTCAGTCTATGTCCCTCTGCAGTATCAGTTTTTTAGTTTGTTTTAACTGTCCTTGATGAGCATGACGCAACTTCAGTTATTGCATTTGAGACAAGTGCTCCATATCACTTCACTGTCACAAATGTGACTGAGCTCTGGCCAAAACACGATATACTATACTCTGTGCCATCACTAATTTGGTTACAATGATACCATATCTGAGTTGATCGGATTAGAGGCTCACAAGCCCATGACTCTCCCTCCCATTTGTCTTTCCCCTGCAAAGTGAGCGAACGTGTCTTATTTGAGCAAGCACACATGTGTACATCCATGCAGTGGTGTGTGTGTGTGTGTGTGTGTGTGTGTGTGTGTGTGTGTGTGTGTGTGTGTGTGTGTGTGTGTGTGTGTGTGTGTGTGTGTGTGTGTGTGTGTGTGTGTGTGTGTGTGTGTGTGTGCGCACACCGAAACAAGTTGCCGTCCACCTGGCAGGCCAGTTGAACTTAACGAGTCTCGTATTCATGCAGCATGTGCAGCCACATCCGCTGCCTGAGGCTCCGACCAGGTGCTCTGCTCTGACACAACACACATTCAAACAACGGGAGCAGGGTCCTCCCAGAGGGCCATGCCTCTCATAATATCACCGTGACCGACAGCATACCACCCAGAAGGAACGTTTTTCTCTAAAACTATTACTCTAATGGCATTACCTGGCTATAACTAACTATTTCAAAAACGTGAGAGGCTCGCCAAACATGATCAGAGAGAGGGCGATTGAGTTACTTTCAAAATGTAATTTCTTACTGACTTGCTTCTGAAAAGTATAATCATAATTCTTTCAACTGCATTCATAAATGTAGCATATTAAATTAAATGGGCAATGTACTCCAATTTCATGGCAGTACAATTATTTGATTTTACAAGCTACAAGTGAAGTTATGAAATTAGAATGTCTATCATCTTTTAGTCAGTCCCTTTTTCATTTGAACTTAGTTGTGCCTGGACACTAAATATTTTCAGATTATTAATGTGCTAATAGTCAGATTTTTTCCCTTAGTGTAATATCACATGGCCTGCTACGGGCCAGACAATGTTTCTGTAGCTAATCAACTTCGACTCGAGAGAACTATTTGTAATAATCTTAAATGATATTGATAATCATTGCAATAATAGAGTAAAGTAATTGTCTTACAAGACAAGACGTTTCATTATCAAAACAACGACAATGCGTTAGATCGCATAAACCAAACTGAGATGTAGTGTGACAACAATCTTCCTCCTATTCACCAGCTGCCTGTTTAGTAGGATATCAAAAGAATATAATAAAATATACGTTAAACATGTGTGAGCTTCATTATCAAAAGATGACAACTTTTGAAAACAAGGGTTTTAGTATTTAAGGAGAATACACAAAATGCAATAAAAAAACAATTAAGTCTCATCCTCACAGGATTATTTTCATAAAGATTTTTGCTCTCACTGTTCCTGCTGTTAAACACATTGTTGACTGTAGTCCACAGTAAACAAGTTTACCTTGTTGCCGGAGCTATGGTGAAGAAAAAGGTTTGGCAGAAGAGCTGAGTAAGCTGTAGATCAGCCAGAGATACCTCAAAGTATCAAAAATGATTGCAGAAAGGCAGCACAAATTGAAAATCTACTCTTAAAATGGTTATGAATGTTTTGCATGATTAGCATTAACATTTTCTGCTGAACTTTTTATTTATTTCAATATTGAAAAAAAAGAATTCTGGATTTTTGTCTAAATTTCCCTCAAAAATTTAAACAAACTTGTTGTGAGCCATATATACAGATAAACCATTAACACCTTTAATAGGAATGTCTCTATGCACACTGGTATAAAAACAGTGAGAAAAGAAGATATGGACGCAGAACTGTTGGCCTGATAATCCAGGGCTTGGCCTGGCCTGGGTCCATACATGGTCCAGTCAACTCAGACCCTAGCAACACAAATATACTAATGAATCACAGCTGCAGGGTCTGAAGAGCAGGCCTCCTCCTTACTTTACTTCCCAAAAACCTTCACAAAACAATCCTCCACTCTCCCACTACTACTCTTCCTTCTCTCTCTTCTCTTACTGAAGTCCAAGTAGACCTGCACTCTAGAGAGCCATTGCAGCAATCATTACAGCCGGCTGGACTTTCCCTGCGATAATAATTGTGTTGCTACTGATGAGAGGCCACTCCAGAGGTCACTCTCTCCATACCCTTTGCTTATGATCTTCAGACTTCCGTAAAACAAATGTCAACCTTCCCAGGGCTCGTGATTCAAAGAGTGACCCAGGAGGGGATGAGTGTTAGAACTTTGCTGAGGCTCCAAATGTGTGAGAGTGAGGATTTATTTGCAGCCCACAGGGTAGCTGCCTTCTCCAACCTGCAGCCAGGCCCTGTGCATATAAACGACTTGGCCAGAGCAATGCTACCGGGGGCACTGCAGGACTCTGAAATGTGCGTGTGTGTGTGTGTGTGTGTCTCCAACATGCATCATCTCCCCTAATGTTTCCTCTCGAATGTGACCCCTGGTTCCAGTTCCTTTCCAGCAGCTGACCACCATATGTAAAAAGGCCCGCACAGGTCCACTGAATCCCTGTCTAATGGGCTGCACAGATGCCACTTTCCTGGAACAGTTCCTCCTCACGTGTGTGTGTGTGCGTGTGTGTGTGTGTGTGTGTGTGTGTGTGTGTGTGTGTGTGTGTGTGTCTTTCTCCGTGCAAACAACAGACTCTAACGTTCCACACATTTCCCTCAATATGTTTCGCCACCGTTTGGAAACAATGAAAGGTGCCGGGTGAGAAATGGGGAGGGGTCGAATAAAGTGGAAAAGGAATTGTGGAAAATGGTACGGTGGGAGAAAGGGAAACACATACGGGGGAAAGTTATGCTGCTGTTTGGACAAGTGTTGTTGAGGGTAAGTAAAAAGGGAAGTACGTAAACCAACAGTTCAGTCGTGAGAGGGGAGGAGAGAGTGAGGAGGAGTAGGAGGAGGGGAGGGAGAGAGTGAGTGAGGGCAGATTATTGACTTAATGGCAGAATCGAGACTGTCAAGGGCTTCAGAGACACTGTTTGTGTAGTTTGGACTGGACCTGGTAGAGCGTGCAGCGTGATGATGGAAATCTTACACTCACTCAAAACAAGCCCGCTGACCTTTTCATCTAGCGGCCCCCTGAATCAATCTTAACATTCTGCCAACATGGAAATGAATGCATGCTTATTACATCTGTAGCAACATCACAGGCAACAGGCCCCACTTTACATATACTGTAGGTGTGTATGTGTGTCTGTTAGTGTGTGTGTGTGTGTGTGTGTGTGTGTGTGTGTGTGTGTGTGTGTGTGTGTGTGTGTGTGTGTGTGTGTGTGTGTGTGTGTGTGTGTGTGTGTGTGTGTGTGTGTGTGTGTGTGTGTGTGTGTAGGTGTGTGTGTGTGTGTGTGTGTGTTTTCAGTGCATGCATGAGCGGGTGTGTTCACTGAATGTTGTCTGTTTGTCGACAACCAGGCGCACTCCTGCCGACCAGCAACAACATTGGGCACACGTGAAACGAAGCAGGAATAATCTCTGTAAGCATGTAATGTTGTCAAGTCTGTGTGCCTCAGCAGCAGCAGAGTTTACAGCCACTAGGAGCTGTAAACGTAAAGACCTCAGTCACAGTAAATTGAGTTGCTTCTTGAAGGTGACCAATCTTCATTACCACTGACATTTCAGAAATAATGAGCTCATCATAAACAGCACGAGCGTGCAGCCTCTCACTGGAGTAGCCATTTTGTTTTCTGGACTTTGTCTGAATTCTGAACACAAGGCCCCCCCCCACAGGACCGAGCAGACGCGTGAAACGATATAGCCCCCAGACTCGTCCCCAGGGGAAAAAATAACAAATGAAGATGACGTGGCTGCCAAACAGAGTTAGATGAAAAACTAAACAGTATTAATGTATTAATAGCACACATGCCAAAGCGTATGATTGAGACCAATATGCAATGATATTTACTTTTCCATAGATCTGGCATATTGGGCAGATTTCTCTTTAGAAATTGGGGAAGTGACTGCCAGCTGTGGCTTGGCAGGTTTTGCAACAATGCAATTTATTTGAAATGGGAGAAAAATCTCTGACCCAATTATGGGCAGCAAAAAACTTAGATACAACATAGATGAATATAACAAAAAACATTTATCAGACAGAAGTTCAAACAATCGGAAAGATTGTTGGG